>NC_140614.1:34256002-34320588 GCF_057381915.1 Diplotaxodon limnothrissa
CTCATCTCTGAGCCGCTGAGTGTGAGTGTGTGTGTGTGTGTGTGTGTGTGTGTGTGTGTGTCTCTCTCTCTTTTACACAAAAAACACATGTCAGTTGTTAAGGAAAATGTTATAAAACACTTCTTCAGTAAAGACTCAGAGAAGAGAAACACACAGAACTTCTTGCTAGCAAGGGCAGCCTCCACTCTAAGAGACTCCAGTGAGAGAACTGCCCCGGTCTTTATTTTATACTCCATTGAGCGTGTGTGTGTGTGTGTGTGTGTGTGTGTGTGTGTGTGTGTGTGTCTCTTTTACACAAAAAATACATGTGAGTGCACTTGCAACAACTTTTAATATGCAATGTACAGGACTTGCTTGCTAGGCGCCATCCTGTGGACCAAACATGCAATTGAAAGATGTTATTTTCGCCGGTATAACACCTTCTGACACTTTGTACCGCATTGAGCCAGCAGAGGGAGCACCTCTTGTTCAATCCCAGTGGCACAGCAGCTGCTCTGCTTCTGTGTGTGTGTGTGTGTGTGTGTGTGTGTGTGTGTGACAGAGAGACAGACAGAGAGAGAGAGAGAGAGAGACACTTGCTGTGTATTTAAAAAACAAGCGCTCAAACAAACCAAAGAGAACGACAGAGGCAGAAAGACACTGTTTTTTTTGTGGTAACCCATGAGGTCTTGCTATCGAATTGTACAGTGCATCCTGAAGCAAGGCCGAGCAGATGACATAGTGCTCCACAGGCCTGCTTCTGGTGCCTGCTCCTGTACCAACCTGCTGCACAGGCTTCTGTGAAGGGAAACTGCTACATGTTATGTCACCAATCCCTGCCATGCTGCGTGTCTAACGACCCGGCAGGGCCTGCTGAGTACAGTGGTGGTGGACCCAGGCCCTCTGCACCTTCCTTTCTCCGACTGGGACCCTTTTGTCCCATCCTTTTTGGTCCGATTCGCCATATCTCCAGAACCGAAGAAGCCATCGGCGTGGCTTCTTCGCCACAGCGTCCGGCACCCACCAAAACCCCCACCTAGACACCAACATCAGCCCTCTACACCTCTTACTTTTTCAGTTATTCCACTTTTGTCCCATCCTCTCCTGGCTTTTTCCCCATAACCTAACCCTAACCCTAACCCTAACCCTAACCCTAACCCTAACCCTAACCCTAACCCTAACCCTAACCCTAACCCTAACCCTAACCCTAACCCTAACCCTGACCCTAACCCTAACCCCTAACCCTAACCCTAACCCTACCCTAACCCCCCCTAACCCTAACCCCTAACCCCTAACATATAAATAGAGGACAAGACAGTCCCTACATCATTGAGCCCAGCCTGATGAAGGCGAAACAACGCCGAAACGTCGCGACGGGCTCAATCATAAACAGCTAGCAACTATAACCCAAGATGGGTAATTTTTTGATCAGGGGGCATCAATGCCCACTCCAGTCGAGTGAGAGTGCACCAACAGGGGACCAGCAATTGCTGGGACCCTGTTTCCTTTTCCACACCCTAACCAGCCAGGTCCCGGTGGAGTGGGTGATGCCCCTGCCCATATCTCCTACCCTAATCCTAACCTATCCCCCCTCCCTCCCCCCCACCCCCCAGAAAAACAGAAAAAAAGCCTAAAAAATGGAAAAACTGAAAAACAGAAAAAGAAGCCTAAATAGAGTGGTTACTAAAGATGGGGGTGCCAGAAATATAAAGATGAAAGAAAGAGTGGACTAAGGAATAGGGGGTGCCATGAATAAAAACAAGAGAATAAAAAGGAAAAATGGAAATAGATGACAAGAGAGTCACAAAGGGTACATAGAGAAGAAAAATAGAGAAAAACTAAGTAAAAAGTACAGAGAAAGCTAAGAAGAAAGCACATGAAAGAAAAGCTCCCCAAGTAGGGTTGAGACAAACAGGAAAATAGAACTCCCCAAGCAGGGTTGAGAAAAACAGAAAAAAGCACAGAAAAAGCTAAGAAAATGCAGAAAGAAACCTAAATAAGAAGTAACAGAGAAATAGAAGACAAGAAAGTCACAAAGAAAACCTAAGTTAAGGGAAACATATAAATAGAGGACAAGACAGTCCCTACATCATTGAGCCCAGCCTGATGAAGGCGAAACAACGCCGAAACGTCGCGACGGGCTCAATCATAAACAGCTAGCAACTATAACCCAAGATGGGTAATTTTTTGATCAGGGGGCATCAATGCCCACTCCAGTCGAGTGAGAGTGCACCAACAGGGGACCAGCAATTGCTGGGACCCTGTTTCCTTTTCCACACCCTAACCAGCCAGGTCCCGGTGGAGTGGGTGATGCCCCTGCCCATATCTCCTACCCTAATCCTAACCTATCCCCCCTCCCTCCCCCCCACCCCCCAGAAAAACAGAAAAAAAGCCTAAAAAATGGAAAAACTGAAAAACAGAAAAAGAAGCCTAAATAGAGTGGTTACTAAAGATGGGGGTGCCAGAAATATAAAGATGAAAGAAAGAGTGGACTAAGGAATAGGGGGTGCCATGAATAAAAACAAGAGAATAAAAAGGAAAAATGGAAATAGATGACAAGAGAGTCACAAAGGGTACATAGAGAAGAAAAATAGAGAAAAACTAAGTAAAAAGTACAGAGAAAGCTAAGAAGAAAGCACATGAAAGAAAAGCTCCCCAAGTAGGGTTGAGACAAACAGGAAAATAGAACTCCCCAAGCAGGGTTGAGAAAAACAGAAAAAAGCACAGAAAAAGCTAAGAAAATGCAGAAAGAAACCTAAATAAGAAGTAACAGAGAAATAGAAGACAAGAAAGTCACAAAGAAAACCTAAGTTAAGGGAAACATATAAATAGAGGACAAGACAGTCCCTACATCATTGAGCCCAGCCTGATGAAGGCGAAACAACGCCGAAACGTCGCGACGGGCTCAATCATAAACAGCTAGCAACTATAACCCAAGATGGGTAATTTTTTGATCAGGGGGCATCAATGCCCACTCCAGTCGAGTGAGAGTGCACCAACAGGGGACCAGCAATTGCTGGGACCCTGTTTCCTTTTCCACACCCTAACCAGCCAGGTCCCGGTGGAGTGGGTGATGCCCCTGCCCATATCTCCTACCCTAATCCTAACCTATCCCCCCTCCCTCCCCCCCACCCCCCAGAAAAACAGAAAAAAAGCCTAAAAAATGGAAAAACTGAAAAACAGAAAAAGAAGCCTAAATAGAGTGGTTACTAAAGATGGGGGTGCCAGAAATATAAAGATGAAAGAAAGAGTGGACTAAGGAATAGGGGGTGCCATGAATAAAAACAAGAGAATAAAAAGGAAAAATGGAAATAGATGACAAGAGAGTCACAAAGGGTACATAGAGAAGAAAAATAGAGAAAAACTAAGTAAAAAGTACAGAGAAAGCTAAGAAGAAAGCACATGAAAGAAAAGCTCCCCAAGTAGGGTTGAGACAAACAGGAAAATAGAACTCCCCAAGCAGGGTTGAGAAAAACAGAAAAAAGCACAGAAAAAGCTAAGAAAATGCAGAAAGAAACCTAAATAAGAAGTAACAGAGAAATAGAAGACAAGAAAGTCACAAAGAAAACCTAAGTTAAGGGAAACATATAAATAGAGGACAAGACAGTCCCTACATCATTGAGCCCAGCCTGATGAAGGCGAAACAACGCCGAAACGTCGCGACGGGCTCAATCATAAACAGCTAGCAACTATAACCCAAGATGGGTAATTTTTTGATCAGGGGGCATCAATGCCCACTCCAGTCGAGTGAGAGTGCACCAACAGGGGACCAGCAATTGCTGGGACCCTGTTTCCTTTTCCACACCCTAACCAGCCAGGTCCCGGTGGAGTGGGTGATGCCCCTGCCCATATCTCCTACCCTAATCCTAACCTATCCCCCCTCCCTCCCCCCCACCCCCCAGAAAAACAGAAAAAAAGCCTAAAAAATGGAAAAACTGAAAAACAGAAAAAGAAGCCTAAATAGAGTGGTTACTAAAGATGGGGGTGCCAGAAATATAAAGATGAAAGAAAGAGTGGACTAAGGAATAGGGGGTGCCATGAATAAAAACAAGAGAATAAAAAGGAAAAATGGAAATAGATGACAAGAGAGTCACAAAGGGTACATAGAGAAGAAAAATAGAGAAAAACTAAGTAAAAAGTACAGAGAAAGCTAAGAAGAAAGCACATGAAAGAAAAGCTCCCCAAGTAGGGTTGAGACAAACAGGAAAATAGAACTCCCCAAGCAGGGTTGAGAAAAACAGAAAAAAGCACAGAAAAAGCTAAGAAAATGCAGAAAGAAACCTAAATAAGAAGTAACAGAGAAATAGAAGACAAGAAAGTCACAAAGAAAACCTAAGTTAAGGGAAACATATAAATAGAGGACAAGACAGTCCCTACATCATTGAGCCCAGCCTGATGAAGGCGAAACAACGCCGAAACGTCGCGACGGGCTCAATCATAAACAGCTAGCAACTATAACCCAAGATGGGTAATTTTTTGATCAGGGGGCATCAATGCCCACTCCAGTCGAGTGAGAGTGCACCAACAGGGGACCAGCAATTGCTGGGACCCTGTTTCCTTTTCCACACCCTAACCAGCCAGGTCCCGGTGGAGTGGGTGATGCCCCTGCCCATATCTCCTACCCTAATCCTAACCTATCCCCCCTCCCTCCCCCCCACCCCCCAGAAAAACAGAAAAAAAGCCTAAAAAATGGAAAAACTGAAAAACAGAAAAAGAAGCCTAAATAGAGTGGTTACTAAAGATGGGGGTGCCAGAAATATAAAGATGAAAGAAAGAGTGGACTAAGGAATAGGGGGTGCCATGAATAAAAACAAGAGAATAAAAAGGAAAAATGGAAATAGATGACAAGAGAGTCACAAAGGGTACATAGAGAAGAAAAATAGAGAAAAACTAAGTAAAAAGTACAGAGAAAGCTAAGAAGAAAGCACATGAAAGAAAAGCTCCCCAAGTAGGGTTGAGACAAACAGGAAAATAGAACTCCCCAAGCAGGGTTGAGAAAAACAGAAAAAAGCACAGAAAAAGCTAAGAAAATGCAGAAAGAAACCTAAATAAGAAGTAACAGAGAAATAGAAGACAAGAAAGTCACAAAGAAAACCTAAGTTAAGGGAAACATATAAATAGAGGACAAGACAGTCCCTACATCATTGAGCCCAGCCTGATGAAGGCGAAACAACGCCGAAACGTCGCGACGGGCTCAATCATAAACAGCTAGCAACTATAACCCAAGATGGGTAATTTTTTGATCAGGGGGCATCAATGCCCACTCCAGTCGAGTGAGAGTGCACCAACAGGGGACCAGCAATTGCTGGGACCCTGTTTCCTTTTCCACACCCTAACCAGCCAGGTCCCGGTGGAGTGGGTGATGCCCCTGCCCATATCTCCTACCCTAATCCTAACCTATCCCCCCTCCCTCCCCCCCACCCCCCAGAAAAACAGAAAAAAAGCCTAAAAAATGGAAAAACTGAAAAACAGAAAAAGAAGCCTAAATAGAGTGGTTACTAAAGATGGGGGTGCCAGAAATATAAAGATGAAAGAAAGAGTGGACTAAGGAATAGGGGGTGCCATGAATAAAAACAAGAGAATAAAAAGGAAAAATGGAAATAGATGACAAGAGAGTCACAAAGGGTACATAGAGAAGAAAAATAGAGAAAAACTAAGTAAAAAGTACAGAGAAAGCTAAGAAGAAAGCACATGAAAGAAAAGCTCCCCAAGTAGGGTTGAGACAAACAGGAAAATAGAACTCCCCAAGCAGGGTTGAGAAAAACAGAAAAAAGCACAGAAAAAGCTAAGAAAATGCAGAAAGAAACCTAAATAAGAAGTAACAGAGAAATAGAAGACAAGAAAGTCACAAAGAAAACCTAAGTTAAGGGAAACATATAAATAGAGGACAAGACAGTCCCTACATCATTGAGCCCAGCCTGATGAAGGCGAAACAACGCCGAAACGTCGCGACGGGCTCAATCATAAACAGCTAGCAACTATAACCCAAGATGGGTAATTTTTTGATCAGGGGGCATCAATGCCCACTCCAGTCGAGTGAGAGTGCACCAACAGGGGACCAGCAATTGCTGGGACCCTGTTTCCTTTTCCACACCCTAACCAGCCAGGTCCCGGTGGAGTGGGTGATGCCCCTGCCCATATCTCCTACCCTAATCCTAACCTATCCCCCCTCCCTCCCCCCCACCCCCCAGAAAAACAGAAAAAAAGCCTAAAAAATGGAAAAACTGAAAAACAGAAAAAGAAGCCTAAATAGAGTGGTTACTAAAGATGGGGGTGCCAGAAATATAAAGATGAAAGAAAGAGTGGACTAAGGAATAGGGGGTGCCATGAATAAAAACAAGAGAATAAAAAGGAAAAATGGAAATAGATGACAAGAGAGTCACAAAGGGTACATAGAGAAGAAAAATAGAGAAAAACTAAGTAAAAAGTACAGAGAAAGCTAAGAAGAAAGCACATGAAAGAAAAGCTCCCCAAGTAGGGTTGAGACAAACAGGAAAATAGAACTCCCCAAGCAGGGTTGAGAAAAACAGAAAAAAGCACAGAAAAAGCTAAGAAAATGCAGAAAGAAACCTAAATAAGAAGTAACAGAGAAATAGAAGACAAGAAAGTCACAAAGAAAACCTAAGTTAAGGGAAACATATAAATAGAGGACAAGACAGTCCCTACATCATTGAGCCCAGCCTGATGAAGGCGAAACAACGCCGAAACGTCGCGACGGGCTCAATCATAAACAGCTAGCAACTATAACCCAAGATGGGTAATTTTTTGATCAGGGGGCATCAATGCCCACTCCAGTCGAGTGAGAGTGCACCAACAGGGGACCAGCAATTGCTGGGACCCTGTTTCCTTTTCCACACCCTAACCAGCCAGGTCCCGGTGGAGTGGGTGATGCCCCTGCCCATATCTCCTACCCTAATCCTAACCTATCCCCCCTCCCTCCCCCCCACCCCCCAGAAAAACAGAAAAAAAGCCTAAAAAATGGAAAAACTGAAAAACAGAAAAAGAAGCCTAAATAGAGTGGTTACTAAAGATGGGGGTGCCAGAAATATAAAGATGAAAGAAAGAGTGGACTAAGGAATAGGGGGTGCCATGAATAAAAACAAGAGAATAAAAAGGAAAAATGGAAATAGATGACAAGAGAGTCACAAAGGGTACATAGAGAAGAAAAATAGAGAAAAACTAAGTAAAAAGTACAGAGAAAGCTAAGAAGAAAGCACATGAAAGAAAAGCTCCCCAAGTAGGGTTGAGACAAACAGGAAAATAGAACTCCCCAAGCAGGGTTGAGAAAAACAGAAAAAAGCACAGAAAAAGCTAAGAAAATGCAGAAAGAAACCTAAATAAGAAGTAACAGAGAAATAGAAGACAAGAAAGTCACAAAGAAAACCTAAGTTAAGGGAAACATATAAATAGAGGACAAGACAGTCCCTACATCATTGAGCCCAGCCTGATGAAGGCGAAACAACGCCGAAACGTCGCGACGGGCTCAATCATAAACAGCTAGCAACTATAACCCAAGATGGGTAATTTTTTGATCAGGGGGCATCAATGCCCACTCCAGTCGAGTGAGAGTGCACCAACAGGGGACCAGCAATTGCTGGGACCCTGTTTCCTTTTCCACACCCTAACCAGCCAGGTCCCGGTGGAGTGGGTGATGCCCCTGCCCATATCTCCTACCCTAATCCTAACCTATCCCCCCTCCCTCCCCCCCACCCCCCAGAAAAACAGAAAAAAAGCCTAAAAAATGGAAAAACTGAAAAACAGAAAAAGAAGCCTAAATAGAGTGGTTACTAAAGATGGGGGTGCCAGAAATATAAAGATGAAAGAAAGAGTGGACTAAGGAATAGGGGGTGCCATGAATAAAAACAAGAGAATAAAAAGGAAAAATGGAAATAGATGACAAGAGAGTCACAAAGGGTACATAGAGAAGAAAAATAGAGAAAAACTAAGTAAAAAGTACAGAGAAAGCTAAGAAGAAAGCACATGAAAGAAAAGCTCCCCAAGTAGGGTTGAGACAAACAGGAAAATAGAACTCCCCAAGCAGGGTTGAGAAAAACAGAAAAAAGCACAGAAAAAGCTAAGAAAATGCAGAAAGAAACCTAAATAAGAAGTAACAGAGAAATAGAAGACAAGAAAGTCACAAAGAAAACCTAAGTTAAGGGAAACATATAAATAGAGGACAAGACAGTCCCTACATCATTGAGCCCAGCCTGATGAAGGCGAAACAACGCCGAAACGTCGCGACGGGCTCAATCATAAACAGCTAGCAACTATAACCCAAGATGGGTAATTTTTTGATCAGGGGGCATCAATGCCCACTCCAGTCGAGTGAGAGTGCACCAACAGGGGACCAGCAATTGCTGGGACCCTGTTTCCTTTTCCACACCCTAACCAGCCAGGTCCCGGTGGAGTGGGTGATGCCCCTGCCCATATCTCCTACCCTAATCCTAACCTATCCCCCCTCCCTCCCCCCCACCCCCCAGAAAAACAGAAAAAAAGCCTAAAAAATGGAAAAACTGAAAAACAGAAAAAGAAGCCTAAATAGAGTGGTTACTAAAGATGGGGGTGCCAGAAATATAAAGATGAAAGAAAGAGTGGACTAAGGAATAGGGGGTGCCATGAATAAAAACAAGAGAATAAAAAGGAAAAATGGAAATAGATGACAAGAGAGTCACAAAGGGTACATAGAGAAGAAAAATAGAGAAAAACTAAGTAAAAAGTACAGAGAAAGCTAAGAAGAAAGCACATGAAAGAAAAGCTCCCCAAGTAGGGTTGAGACAAACAGGAAAATAGAACTCCCCAAGCAGGGTTGAGAAAAACAGAAAAAAGCACAGAAAAAGCTAAGAAAATGCAGAAAGAAACCTAAATAAGAAGTAACAGAGAAATAGAAGACAAGAAAGTCACAAAGAAAACCTAAGTTAAGGGAAACATATAAATAGAGGACAAGACAGTCCCTACATCATTGAGCCCAGCCTGATGAAGGCGAAACAACGCCGAAACGTCGCGACGGGCTCAATCATAAACAGCTAGCAACTATAACCCAAGATGGGTAATTTTTTGATCAGGGGGCATCAATGCCCACTCCAGTCGAGTGAGAGTGCACCAACAGGGGACCAGCAATTGCTGGGACCCTGTTTCCTTTTCCACACCCTAACCAGCCAGGTCCCGGTGGAGTGGGTGATGCCCCTGCCCATATCTCCTACCCTAATCCTAACCTATCCCCCCTCCCTCCCCCCCACCCCCCAGAAAAACAGAAAAAAAGCCTAAAAAATGGAAAAACTGAAAAACAGAAAAAGAAGCCTAAATAGAGTGGTTACTAAAGATGGGGGTGCCAGAAATATAAAGATGAAAGAAAGAGTGGACTAAGGAATAGGGGGTGCCATGAATAAAAACAAGAGAATAAAAAGGAAAAATGGAAATAGATGACAAGAGAGTCACAAAGGGTACATAGAGAAGAAAAATAGAGAAAAACTAAGTAAAAAGTACAGAGAAAGCTAAGAAGAAAGCACATGAAAGAAAAGCTCCCCAAGTAGGGTTGAGACAAACAGGAAAATAGAACTCCCCAAGCAGGGTTGAGAAAAACAGAAAAAAGCACAGAAAAAGCTAAGAAAATGCAGAAAGAAACCTAAATAAGAAGTAACAGAGAAATAGAAGACAAGAAAGTCACAAAGAAAACCTAAGTTAAGGGAAACATATAAATAGAGGACAAGACAGTCCCTACATCATTGAGCCCAGCCTGATGAAGGCGAAACAACGCCGAAACGTCGCGACGGGCTCAATCATAAACAGCTAGCAACTATAACCCAAGATGGGTAATTTTTTGATCAGGGGGCATCAATGCCCACTCCAGTCGAGTGAGAGTGCACCAACAGGGGACCAGCAATTGCTGGGACCCTGTTTCCTTTTCCACACCCTAACCAGCCAGGTCCCGGTGGAGTGGGTGATGCCCCTGCCCATATCTCCTACCCTAATCCTAACCTATCCCCCCTCCCTCCCCCCCACCCCCCAGAAAAACAGAAAAAAAGCCTAAAAAATGGAAAAACTGAAAAACAGAAAAAGAAGCCTAAATAGAGTGGTTACTAAAGATGGGGGTGCCAGAAATATAAAGATGAAAGAAAGAGTGGACTAAGGAATAGGGGGTGCCATGAATAAAAACAAGAGAATAAAAAGGAAAAATGGAAATAGATGACAAGAGAGTCACAAAGGGTACATAGAGAAGAAAAATAGAGAAAAACTAAGTAAAAAGTACAGAGAAAGCTAAGAAGAAAGCACATGAAAGAAAAGCTCCCCAAGTAGGGTTGAGACAAACAGGAAAATAGAACTCCCCAAGCAGGGTTGAGAAAAACAGAAAAAAGCACAGAAAAAGCTAAGAAAATGCAGAAAGAAACCTAAATAAGAAGTAACAGAGAAATAGAAGACAAGAAAGTCACAAAGAAAACCTAAGTTAAGGGAAACATATAAATAGAGGACAAGACAGTCCCTACATCATTGAGCCCAGCCTGATGAAGGCGAAACAACGCCGAAACGTCGCGACGGGCTCAATCATAAACAGCTAGCAACTATAACCCAAGATGGGTAATTTTTTGATCAGGGGGCATCAATGCCCACTCCAGTCGAGTGAGAGTGCACCAACAGGGGACCAGCAATTGCTGGGACCCTGTTTCCTTTTCCACACCCTAACCAGCCAGGTCCCGGTGGAGTGGGTGATGCCCCTGCCCATATCTCCTACCCTAATCCTAACCTATCCCCCCTCCCTCCCCCCCACCCCCCAGAAAAACAGAAAAAAAGCCTAAAAAATGGAAAAACTGAAAAACAGAAAAAGAAGCCTAAATAGAGTGGTTACTAAAGATGGGGGTGCCAGAAATATAAAGATGAAAGAAAGAGTGGACTAAGGAATAGGGGGTGCCATGAATAAAAACAAGAGAATAAAAAGGAAAAATGGAAATAGATGACAAGAGAGTCACAAAGGGTACATAGAGAAGAAAAATAGAGAAAAACTAAGTAAAAAGTACAGAGAAAGCTAAGAAGAAAGCACATGAAAGAAAAGCTCCCCAAGTAGGGTTGAGACAAACAGGAAAATAGAACTCCCCAAGCAGGGTTGAGAAAAACAGAAAAAAGCACAGAAAAAGCTAAGAAAATGCAGAAAGAAACCTAAATAAGAAGTAACAGAGAAATAGAAGACAAGAAAGTCACAAAGAAAACCTAAGTTAAGGGAAACATATAAATAGAGGACAAGACAGTCCCTACATCATTGAGCCCAGCCTGATGAAGGCGAAACAACGCCGAAACGTCGCGACGGGCTCAATCATAAACAGCTAGCAACTATAACCCAAGATGGGTAATTTTTTGATCAGGGGGCATCAATGCCCACTCCAGTCGAGTGAGAGTGCACCAACAGGGGACCAGCAATTGCTGGGACCCTGTTTCCTTTTCCACACCCTAACCAGCCAGGTCCCGGTGGAGTGGGTGATGCCCCTGCCCATATCTCCTACCCTAATCCTAACCTATCCCCCCTCCCTCCCCCCCACCCCCCAGAAAAACAGAAAAAAAGCCTAAAAAATGGAAAAACTGAAAAACAGAAAAAGAAGCCTAAATAGAGTGGTTACTAAAGATGGGGGTGCCAGAAATATAAAGATGAAAGAAAGAGTGGACTAAGGAATAGGGGGTGCCATGAATAAAAACAAGAGAATAAAAAGGAAAAATGGAAATAGATGACAAGAGAGTCACAAAGGGTACATAGAGAAGAAAAATAGAGAAAAACTAAGTAAAAAGTACAGAGAAAGCTAAGAAGAAAGCACATGAAAGAAAAGCTCCCCAAGTAGGGTTGAGACAAACAGGAAAATAGAACTCCCCAAGCAGGGTTGAGAAAAACAGAAAAAAGCACAGAAAAAGCTAAGAAAATGCAGAAAGAAACCTAAATAAGAAGTAACAGAGAAATAGAAGACAAGAAAGTCACAAAGAAAACCTAAGTTAAGGGAAACATATAAATAGAGGACAAGACAGTCCCTACATCATTGAGCCCAGCCTGATGAAGGCGAAACAACGCCGAAACGTCGCGACGGGCTCAATCATAAACAGCTAGCAACTATAACCCAAGATGGGTAATTTTTTGATCAGGGGGCATCAATGCCCACTCCAGTCGAGTGAGAGTGCACCAACAGGGGACCAGCAATTGCTGGGACCCTGTTTCCTTTTCCACACCCTAACCAGCCAGGTCCCGGTGGAGTGGGTGATGCCCCTGCCCATATCTCCTACCCTAATCCTAACCTATCCCCCCTCCCTCCCCCCCACCCCCCAGAAAAACAGAAAAAAAGCCTAAAAAATGGAAAAACTGAAAAACAGAAAAAGAAGCCTAAATAGAGTGGTTACTAAAGATGGGGGTGCCAGAAATATAAAGATGAAAGAAAGAGTGGACTAAGGAATAGGGGGTGCCATGAATAAAAACAAGAGAATAAAAAGGAAAAATGGAAATAGATGACAAGAGAGTCACAAAGGGTACATAGAGAAGAAAAATAGAGAAAAACTAAGTAAAAAGTACAGAGAAAGCTAAGAAGAAAGCACATGAAAGAAAAGCTCCCCAAGTAGGGTTGAGACAAACAGGAAAATAGAACTCCCCAAGCAGGGTTGAGAAAAACAGAAAAAAGCACAGAAAAAGCTAAGAAAATGCAGAAAGAAACCTAAATAAGAAGTAACAGAGAAATAGAAGACAAGAAAGTCACAAAGAAAACCTAAGTTAAGGGAAACATATAAATAGAGGACAAGACAGTCCCTACATCATTGAGCCCAGCCTGATGAAGGCGAAACAACGCCGAAACGTCGCGACGGGCTCAATCATAAACAGCTAGCAACTATAACCCAAGATGGGTAATTTTTTGATCAGGGGGCATCAATGCCCACTCCAGTCGAGTGAGAGTGCACCAACAGGGGACCAGCAATTGCTGGGACCCTGTTTCCTTTTCCACACCCTAACCAGCCAGGTCCCGGTGGAGTGGGTGATGCCCCTGCCCATATCTCCTACCCTAATCCTAACCTATCCCCCCTCCCTCCCCCCCACCCCCCAGAAAAACAGAAAAAAAGCCTAAAAAATGGAAAAACTGAAAAACAGAAAAAGAAGCCTAAATAGAGTGGTTACTAAAGATGGGGGTGCCAGAAATATAAAGATGAAAGAAAGAGTGGACTAAGGAATAGGGGGTGCCATGAATAAAAACAAGAGAATAAAAAGGAAAAATGGAAATAGATGACAAGAGAGTCACAAAGGGTACATAGAGAAGAAAAATAGAGAAAAACTAAGTAAAAAGTACAGAGAAAGCTAAGAAGAAAGCACATGAAAGAAAAGCTCCCCAAGTAGGGTTGAGACAAACAGGAAAATAGAACTCCCCAAGCAGGGTTGAGAAAAACAGAAAAAAGCACAGAAAAAGCTAAGAAAATGCAGAAAGAAACCTAAATAAGAAGTAACAGAGAAATAGAAGACAAGAAAGTCACAAAGAAAACCTAAGTTAAGGGAAACATATAAATAGAGGACAAGACAGTCCCTACATCATTGAGCCCAGCCTGATGAAGGCGAAACAACGCCGAAACGTCGCGACGGGCTCAATCATAAACAGCTAGCAACTATAACCCAAGATGGGTAATTTTTTGATCAGGGGGCATCAATGCCCACTCCAGTCGAGTGAGAGTGCACCAACAGGGGACCAGCAATTGCTGGGACCCTGTTTCCTTTTCCACACCCTAACCAGCCAGGTCCCGGTGGAGTGGGTGATGCCCCTGCCCATATCTCCTACCCTAATCCTAACCTATCCCCCCTCCCTCCCCCCCACCCCCCAGAAAAACAGAAAAAAAGCCTAAAAAATGGAAAAACTGAAAAACAGAAAAAGAAGCCTAAATAGAGTGGTTACTAAAGATGGGGGTGCCAGAAATATAAAGATGAAAGAAAGAGTGGACTAAGGAATAGGGGGTGCCATGAATAAAAACAAGAGAATAAAAAGGAAAAATGGAAATAGATGACAAGAGAGTCACAAAGGGTACATAGAGAAGAAAAATAGAGAAAAACTAAGTAAAAAGTACAGAGAAAGCTAAGAAGAAAGCACATGAAAGAAAAGCTCCCCAAGTAGGGTTGAGACAAACAGGAAAATAGAACTCCCCAAGCAGGGTTGAGAAAAACAGAAAAAAGCACAGAAAAAGCTAAGAAAATGCAGAAAGAAACCTAAATAAGAAGTAACAGAGAAATAGAAGACAAGAAAGTCACAAAGAAAACCTAAGTTAAGGGAAACATATAAATAGAGGACAAGACAGTCCCTACATCATTGAGCCCAGCCTGATGAAGGCGAAACAACGCCGAAACGTCGCGACGGGCTCAATCATAAACAGCTAGCAACTATAACCCAAGATGGGTAATTTTTTGATCAGGGGGCATCAATGCCCACTCCAGTCGAGTGAGAGTGCACCAACAGGGGACCAGCAATTGCTGGGACCCTGTTTCCTTTTCCACACCCTAACCAGCCAGGTCCCGGTGGAGTGGGTGATGCCCCTGCCCATATCTCCTACCCTAATCCTAACCTATCCCCCCTCCCTCCCCCCCACCCCCCAGAAAAACAGAAAAAAAGCCTAAAAAATGGAAAAACTGAAAAACAGAAAAAGAAGCCTAAATAGAGTGGTTACTAAAGATGGGGGTGCCAGAAATATAAAGATGAAAGAAAGAGTGGACTAAGGAATAGGGGGTGCCATGAATAAAAACAAGAGAATAAAAAGGAAAAATGGAAATAGATGACAAGAGAGTCACAAAGGGTACATAGAGAAGAAAAATAGAGAAAAACTAAGTAAAAAGTACAGAGAAAGCTAAGAAGAAAGCACATGAAAGAAAAGCTCCCCAAGTAGGGTTGAGACAAACAGGAAAATAGAACTCCCCAAGCAGGGTTGAGAAAAACAGAAAAAAGCACAGAAAAAGCTAAGAAAATGCAGAAAGAAACCTAAATAAGAAGTAACAGAGAAATAGAAGACAAGAAAGTCACAAAGAAAACCTAAGTTAAGGGAAACATATAAATAGAGGACAAGACAGTCCCTACATCATTGAGCCCAGCCTGATGAAGGCGAAACAACGCCGAAACGTCGCGACGGGCTCAATCATAAACAGCTAGCAACTATAACCCAAGATGGGTAATTTTTTGATCAGGGGGCATCAATGCCCACTCCAGTCGAGTGAGAGTGCACCAACAGGGGACCAGCAATTGCTGGGACCCTGTTTCCTTTTCCACACCCTAACCAGCCAGGTCCCGGTGGAGTGGGTGATGCCCCTGCCCATATCTCCTACCCTAATCCTAACCTATCCCCCCTCCCTCCCCCCCACCCCCCAGAAAAACAGAAAAAAAGCCTAAAAAATGGAAAAACTGAAAAACAGAAAAAGAAGCCTAAATAGAGTGGTTACTAAAGATGGGGGTGCCAGAAATATAAAGATGAAAGAAAGAGTGGACTAAGGAATAGGGGGTGCCATGAATAAAAACAAGAGAATAAAAAGGAAAAATGGAAATAGATGACAAGAGAGTCACAAAGGGTACATAGAGAAGAAAAATAGAGAAAAACTAAGTAAAAAGTACAGAGAAAGCTAAGAAGAAAGCACATGAAAGAAAAGCTCCCCAAGTAGGGTTGAGACAAACAGGAAAATAGAACTCCCCAAGCAGGGTTGAGAAAAACAGAAAAAAGCACAGAAAAAGCTAAGAAAATGCAGAAAGAAACCTAAATAAGAAGTAACAGAGAAATAGAAGACAAGAAAGTCACAAAGAAAACCTAAGTTAAGGGAAACATATAAATAGAGGACAAGACAGTCCCTACATCATTGAGCCCAGCCTGATGAAGGCGAAACAACGCCGAAACGTCGCGACGGGCTCAATCATAAACAGCTAGCAACTATAACCCAAGATGGGTAATTTTTTGATCAGGGGGCATCAATGCCCACTCCAGTCGAGTGAGAGTGCACCAACAGGGGACCAGCAATTGCTGGGACCCTGTTTCCTTTTCCACACCCTAACCAGCCAGGTCCCGGTGGAGTGGGTGATGCCCCTGCCCATATCTCCTACCCTAATCCTAACCTATCCCCCCTCCCTCCCCCCCACCCCCCAGAAAAACAGAAAAAAAGCCTAAAAAATGGAAAAACTGAAAAACAGAAAAAGAAGCCTAAATAGAGTGGTTACTAAAGATGGGGGTGCCAGAAATATAAAGATGAAAGAAAGAGTGGACTAAGGAATAGGGGGTGCCATGAATAAAAACAAGAGAATAAAAAGGAAAAATGGAAATAGATGACAAGAGAGTCACAAAGGGTACATAGAGAAGAAAAATAGAGAAAAACTAAGTAAAAAGTACAGAGAAAGCTAAGAAGAAAGCACATGAAAGAAAAGCTCCCCAAGTAGGGTTGAGACAAACAGGAAAATAGAACTCCCCAAGCAGGGTTGAGAAAAACAGAAAAAAGCACAGAAAAAGCTAAGAAAATGCAGAAAGAAACCTAAATAAGAAGTAACAGAGAAATAGAAGACAAGAAAGTCACAAAGAAAACCTAAGTTAAGGGAAACATATAAATAGAGGACAAGACAGTCCCTACATCATTGAGCCCAGCCTGATGAAGGCGAAACAACGCCGAAACGTCGCGACGGGCTCAATCATAAACAGCTAGCAACTATAACCCAAGATGGGTAATTTTTTGATCAGGGGGCATCAATGCCCACTCCAGTCGAGTGAGAGTGCACCAACAGGGGACCAGCAATTGCTGGGACCCTGTTTCCTTTTCCACACCCTAACCCCATTGCCCCCCTCCCCCCTCCCCTTCTAGCCCTAACCCTAAGGGACACTTAAAAGCCTAAATAAAGAGAACAAAAGACAAGAAAGTCAGAAAAAACAGAGTACACAAGGAAAGGATTTACAGGAAGGGGGTGCCATAACAGAAAAATACAGAACACAGGACGGGATGTCTAAAAGGAAGGGGGTGCCATTTAAAGAAGTAAGAATAAAGAAAAGAACATCAGAAAAATAAAGAGAAAGAATAAAGAGCAAGAAAGAGAATAAAGAACAAGAGAAAAACTAAAGAACAACAGAAATACAAAGAGAAAGATAAAGAAAAACAGAAAGAATAAAGAACAAAAGAAAGAATAAAGCACAAACAGAAATACAAAGAGAAAGATAAAGAAAAACAGAAAGAACAAAGAACAGAAAAAGTTTGAAAAAGGGAGAGCTAAAGCAGAAAAAACTGAGAGTAAAGAAAAAACTAAGAAACAGAAAAAGTTAAGAAAAACAGAAAGGAAAAAGAAAAGTATAAAAGGCCAAGAGTGGCGAAACAGAACACAAAAGCGGGTGGGCCAGCCTGAGGAAGGCTCAAGAGAAGCCGAAACGTCGCGAATGGCCCACCACAGTGCACTACACCCGCTTAGGGTAATTTTTTGATCAGGGGGCACCAATACCAGTCCCATGGATGGACCGTGCACCTAGGTTCCGGCATAGCCGGGCCTATTCTTTCCCCACACCCTAACCAGCCTGTGCCTCCTGGGATTGGTGGTGCCCCTGCCCATTGCCTCTCTCCCTCATTGTGGGGAGCCCCCCACCCACTACCCTGTCCTTACCCTAACCCCATTGCCCCCCTCCCCCCTCCCCTTCTAGCCCTAACCCTAAGGGACACTTAAAAGCCTAAATAAAGAGAACAAAAGACAAGAAAGTCAGAAAAAACAGAGTACACAAGGAAAGGATTTACAGGAAGGGGGTGCCATAACAGAAAAATACAGAACACAGGACGGGATGTCTAAAAGGAAGGGGGTGCCATTTAAAGAAGTAAGAATAAAGAAAAGAACATCAGAAAAATAAAGAGAAAGAATAAAGAGCAAGAAAGAGAATAAAGAACAAGAGAAAAACTAAAGAACAACAGAAATACAAAGAGAAAGATAAAGAAAAACAGAAAGAATAAAGAACAAAAGAAAGAATAAAGCACAAACAGAAATACAAAGAGAAAGATAAAGAAAAACAGAAAGAACAAAGAACAGAAAAAGTTTGAAAAAGGGAGAGCTAAAGCAGAAAAAACTGAGAGTAAAGAAAAAACTAAGAAACAGAAAAAGTTAAGAAAAACAGAAAGGAAAAAGAAAAGTATAAAAGGCCAAGAGTGGCGAAACAGAACACAAAAGCGGGTGGGCCAGCCTGAGGAAGGCTCAAGAGAAGCCGAAACGTCGCGAATGGCCCACCACAGTGCACTACACCCGCTTAGGGTAATTTTTTGATCAGGGGGCACCAATACCAGTCCCATGGATGGACCGTGCACCTAGGTTCCGGCATAGCCGGGCCTATTCTTTCCCCACACCCTAACCCTACCCCCTAACCCTAACCCCCTAACCCTAACCCTAACCCCCCTAACCCTAACCCTAACCCCTAACCCTAACCCCTAACCCTAACCCCTAACCCCCCCTAACCCTAACCCCTAACCCCTAACCCTAACCCCCTAACCCCTAACCCTAACCCCCTAACCCTAACCCTAACCCTAACCCTAACCCTAACCCCCTAACCCTAACCCCCTAACCCTAACCCTAACCCTAACCCCCTAACCCTAACCCCTAACCCTAACCCCCTAACCCTAACCCCTAACCCTAACCCCCTAACCCTAACCCCTAACCCTAACCCCTAACCCTAACCCAAGCCCCATCCCTAAACCTAACCTCACTGTGAGCCCTATGTCAGTCTAACCCCAGTCCTTTGTCTTATCCTAACCCTAACCCCAGCCCTGTATGTTAGCCCTAACCCTAACCACTTTATCCCCACCTCCTGGCCCTCGGTATATGTTATTTAATAAAGGGGGACTTAATTAGTGAGGAATTGGAAAATTGGCTTAAAAATTCTAAAAACCAGGGTTCATATAATTTATTAGCACAATTCATAGGGTTTGCAAGACTATTTACAGTTAAAAATGGATTAAAAAACAAATTGGGAATAAAAACAGTGATTAAATTAATTTGGCTTTAAAATTCATTAACAGTAATTTCATGGAGTGCAAATAGGTTATTTTTGGCTAAAAAACAGTTAAAATGTAATGTAGATTAAAAAATAAAGACCAAATTCATTTTTACCGAACCAAAGTTAAAAAAGACGAATGGGATTTTACACAGCCGAGGGGAGAATATAAAAGGCGGAGCTCACACAGGAGCTCATTTTCCACTCGGCACTCGATGGGAGCACATCTCTGCCAGTCCAACTGTTGCCAGCTAACCTAGCTTACAGTTTTCTGTGTGCCACACCTGAAGAAGACCGTGTACGGTCGAAACGTTGTGTTTTTTGTGTTTATTTTTGATTAAACAGTTTTTTTTGGCACACCTTCTTTTGTTGTTTACTGTTTTTACGTGATTTTTTCCTTTCCACATTTTGGAAAGCGTTTTTTGTTCACATTAAGATTAAATAAATATTTTTTGAAGCACATTTAATTTTTTTTGGAAAAAAGAAAAAAGACAAAAAAATTCTGGACGCCATGGACGATGGCTGGACGGTGGTGCGCTATGGCCGCCGCCGCCAACGTGACCGCCAAGTCTTCTGGGACGGGTACGGAGGGCCGCAGGGAGGGATGGACCGTGCACGCTCCTTTTCCTTTCGGAGAAGGGATTATTTTCCTCATCCTAACCCGCCAGTGCCTCCCCCCCGGGTCCCCCGGTACTTTGGTCCCCAAGTCCCATCCCGCTCGTATGCAGCTGTGGTCCGGCAGGGACGTTTCCAACCGGCCCGAAGAGGGAGCTCTTCCAGGACCAGAGAGGATGATGTAATAAGAGAAGCGGCAAGTCCCGATTTTGGAAGACTGATTCGTAAGCTGCATGGCATCATAAAGATGGTGCACCATCTCCAGAACGTGGCTCCAGAGCCAGGCAGGCCGGAGCCCAGGATGATTGTTAAGATGGTGGATATCCTAGCTGGGATGATTAAGCCGGCATACCCACGGCGGGATACAGCAGACATGATCGTGGGGAATGCACGAAATTGGGGTCAGATGACCCTCCAGATTTTGATGGAACATTATGAAGGATGCTTGGAGAGGTTTCTGGAAGAACTCTCCAGCATGGACACTCGTGAATGGAAGAAGGCCTTCGAGGTGGCCTCCCGCTGGGCCAAGCGGAACCTAAGACGGATCACGCGGAGCATCATTGACCACGCTGAGGCTCTCATCTCAACTAAGCTCGCGGGTGACTCACCTCAGGTTCGTCGGCGGGTAGCGCCAAAGGCCTCGGTGGCCACCATGACAGACCGGGTCCCTGATGCAGCGGCTAGCTGGTCAAGCCCCAACATGGCGGACTGGATGCCATCTCCCCTCGGACGGAGGGAAGTCCAAAGGGGGACGAGGAGACCCGAAGGGGTGGTTCTTCCTGAGGAAGATGTTCTTCATGACGAGGATCTTTTTCTGGAAGACGTGCAGGAGGACCACCTGTCAGACGCTGACCCCGTGTTTCCTCCGGAACGTACAGCCTCCCTGTTGGAGTTGGAGGCCATGTTTGATGAGATGCGAGCAGAGGAGGCACGAGATGAGGCCAGGGCTAGAGCGGAAGCAGAGGCCGAGAGAGAGGCCCAAGCAGCAGAGGAGCGGGGACAATCTTCCCAGCCTTCAACACGGGATGTGCAAGTTCAAGCCCAGGTCCATCACGAAGGCTCTGAGGGTGAGGAGCCGTGGATGGATCTTTCAGGGGACCTGTTTGATGAGGTCGAGAGTTCCAGGGGTCCTCGTTTCCGGGTGAATCGTCATCAGAACACCACAAGAAAGATGATTGATTGGAGCTGGGTGGCGAATCGCAAATGGATTTTCTTGGGAGATTCGAACCTCACCAAATTCCCTGACTTCTCCAACACGAACTTGCAGGTGGAGAGTTTTCCAGGGGCGGACTTCCGCCACGCAGAAGCCTTGTTGAGGAAAACGGTACCGCCACAGGGTCTGGTGGTGGAGAAGATGGTCTTGTCCTTTGGGATCAATAGCAGGGCCAACAAGCCTAAGGAAACGACCATCAAGAATGTGCAGGCGGCAGTGAGGGCTGCGAGGACGCGGTTCCCATATGCAGAAATTTGGGTTCCCCAGATTAATTTCTCGGAGAACCTGCCAGCTGAAGACAAGTCGAATCTGCAGGTCCTGAATGACTATATCTACCGGAATAGGGTTCACATTCCCCTCTTGGACGAGGACTTGTTCCATACCGAGGAAGATGACATCCATTGGACGGCGGAAACGGGCGAGGCCATGTTTCAACATTGGACGTCCTTTTTAAACTGCGACACCCCCTGAGTCTGGACCAGTATGGGGACGACAGTGGACTGGGCCTTCAAGGTCAGGACGTGGTGGTCTTGGCAAAGAACTTTAGACTCTCGGGGCCACAACGGGAACTGTTGAGAAAAGGACTGTTCTTTGTCCCAGCATTGTATATAGGTAAGAATGAAAAGCTTAAGTTTGAATTTGATATGCAAGCTTACCATAGAAAAGTTAAGTTGGCTACGTATTTTAGAAACTCAAAAAGGAGGGATAAAATGCCTTTCACGGGGCCGTCGGATTGGTCACCGCCGGTGCAGGAGCTTCCACCAGAGGTGGAAACTTTAATTCATAGGGATTTGGAAAAGTTTAAAAGGTGTTATAAACCAATTAGAGAAAAACAGAACATTTCATTGGCAGAAGTCAGAGCTCTGCGAGAGCTAAAAAACGCTAAACATATAGTAATAAAGCCAGCCGATAAAGGCTCGGCGGTTGTAATTTTAAGTCGAGAACAATACACGTTTGAAGTACAACGACAATTACAGGACACCACATATTACAGGAAATTGGACAAACCATTGTATTTGGATACAATCCCTATTGTTAAAAACATACTTAAATCATTAAAGGACAAAAAATTCATTAATTCTAAGCAGTATAAATACCTATTGGGCAGTTCGCAGCCTAGAGAGAGGCGGTTTTACATATTGCCGAAAATACACAAGGCTCCAGACAAATGGACCATCCCGTACGAGATCCCCCCGGGGAGGCCCATTGTTTCGGATTGCGAGAGCGAGACTTATCGTACAGCGGAATTTCTGGATTTTTATTTGAATCCATTATCTGTAAAGCATCCTGCATATGTGAAGGACACATATCATTTCATTGACATAGTTAAAAACTTAAAAATAGCTGAGGACTTTTATTTTTTCTCCATGGACGTAGAAAACTTGTACACTAATATTCCAATTGAGGCGGGAATCGCTACTGTAAGGAATATTTTTCAGAAATTTCCAGATCCTAAAAGGCCTGATCAGGAATTGCTACAGTTGCTAGAAATTAATTTGACAAAGAATGATTTCATGTTTGATGAACGATTTTATTTGCAAGTTAAAGGAACCGCAATGGGCAAGAAATTTGCACCGGCGTATGCAAATATATTCATGGCCAATTGGGAAGCAGAAGTGCTCCCGAAGTGTAAAAAGAAGCCGGCCCATTATTTGAGGTATTTGGATGATATTTGGGGGATTTGGACCGGCTCTGAATTGGAATTTACAGAATTTGTGCAAACGTTGAATTCCCATGATCCATCAATTCAATTAAAATTTGAAATCAATAGGGAGGCCATAGACTTTTTGGACACCACGGTGTTCAAAGGGCCGACGTTTAACATCACCCGTAAACTCGATGTCAAAGTTTTCTTCAAAAGTACAGACACGCACGCCCTGTTACACAAATTTAGTTTCCACCCAAAACACACTTTCCGTGGTATCGTTAAGTCCCAGCTTCTCAGATTTCGGCGGATTTGTACCCAACCGACGGACTTTAGAAAGGCAGTAATCACCTTATTTAAGGCATTGCGTGAAAGGGGATATTCTCGACCTTTTTTAAAGAAATGTCTTAAGACCTTTCAGGAGGACAGGGAGAAGGTCAAGGGGGACTTACTCCCGCTCATTAGCACATTTTCCTCCAATAGCAGGTATTTTAACAGACACATGAAGACTCATTTTGATGAGGTCATAGGTCAGGCAGCTCTTATCCCAAATTCAAGGGTCATTTCGGCCTTTCGGAGGAACAAGAACTTAGCTGACCTGCTTGTAAGGGCCAGACTTCCACGGCTCGACTCGAGCAAACCGAGGTACTTGGAGGCCCTGTTTACGAAGCTGGAGTTTGTTAGGAATGTCAAGGACAGGACTATTATTTCAGTTACGCAAAGTTTCAGCCCACAAACAAAGAATTGTGTTTATGTTATTTTTTGCTCAAAGTGTGGTATGAAGTACGTGGGTGAAACTAGAAATGATTTGTACAGTAGATTGTACCAACATGTGTATAACATCAGGAAAAAGAAGGAACCTGATGCACCTTTAGTTGTACATTTTCTTAAACATGGCTGGGATTCGCTGAGAATGGCTGGACTACAACAAGGCATGGATTGGACAGATTGGGAACGAAAAAAGAGGGAGAGATATTGGATTTATGCATTGGGAACTAAAGAACCATTGGGACTTAACATAAAATGGAATTAGACTTTTATTGGGGAAGGTTTTGGTTAATTTCCAAACCTTAATCCCACCCTAACCTCAACCTCTTTAACCCTATTGGTCTCAGTATGTTAATTTAAACCCGATTTAGTTTTGACCCCAAAACCCACCCCCCCTGTTTTTGTTCTCCACTGTTTTACACTACCCTAGCCCCAACCCAAGCCCCATCCCTAAACCTAACCTCACTGTGAGCCCTATGTCAGTCTAACCCCAGTCCTTTGTCTTATCCTAACCCTAACCCCAGCCCTGTATGTTAGCCCTAACCCTAACCACTTTATCCCCACCTCCTGGCCCTCGGTATATGTTATTTAATAAAGGGGGACTTAATTAGTGAGGAATTGGAAAATTGGCTTAAAAATTCTAAAAACCAGGGTTCATATAATTTATTAGCACAATTCATAGGGTTTGCAAGACTATTTACAGTTAAAAATGGATTAAAAAACAAATTGGGAATAAAAACAGTGATTAAATTAATTTGGCTTTAAAATTCATTAACAGTAATTTCATGGAGTGCAAATAGGTTATTTTTGGCTAAAAAACAGTTAAAATGTAATGTAGATTAAAAAATAAAGACCAAATTCATTTTTACCGAACCAAAGTTAAAAAAGACGAATGGGATTTTACACAGCCGAGGGGAGAATATAAAAGGCGGAGCTCACACAGGAGCTCATTTTCCACTCGGCACTCGATGGGAGCACATCTCTGCCAGTCCAACTGTTGCCAGCTAACCTAGCTTACAGTTTTCTGTGTGCCACACCTGAAGAAGACCGTGTACGGTCGAAACGTTGTGTTTTTTGTGTTTATTTTTGATTAAACAGTTTTTTTTGGCACACCTTCTTTTGTTGTTTACTGTTTTTACGTGATTTTTTCCTTTCCACATTTTGGAAAGCGTTTTTTGTTCACATTAAGATTAAATAAATATTTTTTGAAGCACATTTAATTTTTTTTGGAAAAAAGAAAAAAGACAAAAAAATTCTGGACGCCATGGACGATGGCTGGACGGTGGTGCGCTATGGCCGCCGCCGCCAACGTGACCGCCAAGTCTTCTGGGACGGGTACGGAGGGCCGCAGGGAGGGATGGACCGTGCACGCTCCTTTTCCTTTCGGAGAAGGGATTATTTTCCTCATCCTAACCCGCCAGTGCCTCCCCCCCGGGTCCCCCGGTACTTTGGTCCCCAAGTCCCATCCCGCTCGTATGCAGCTGTGGTCCGGCAGGGACGTTTCCAACCGGCCCGAAGAGGGAGCTCTTCCAGGACCAGAGAGGATGATGTAATAAGAGAAGCGGCAAGTCCCGATTTTGGAAGACTGATTCGTAAGCTGCATGGCATCATAAAGATGGTGCACCATCTCCAGAACGTGGCTCCAGAGCCAGGCAGGCCGGAGCCCAGGATGATTGTTAAGATGGTGGATATCCTAGCTGGGATGATTAAGCCGGCATACCCACGGCGGGATACAGCAGACATGATCGTGGGGAATGCACGAAATTGGGGTCAGATGACCCTCCAGATTTTGATGGAACATTATGAAGGATGCTTGGAGAGGTTTCTGGAAGAACTCTCCAGCATGGACACTCGTGAATGGAAGAAGGCCTTCGAGGTGGCCTCCCGCTGGGCCAAGCGGAACCTAAGACGGATCACGCGGAGCATCATTGACCACGCTGAGGCTCTCATCTCAACTAAGCTCGCGGGTGACTCACCTCAGGTTCGTCGGCGGGTAGCGCCAAAGGCCTCGGTGGCCACCATGACAGACCGGGTCCCTGATGCAGCGGCTAGCTGGTCAAGCCCCAACATGGCGGACTGGATGCCATCTCCCCTCGGACGGAGGGAAGTCCAAAGGGGGACGAGGAGACCCGAAGGGGTGGTTCTTCCTGAGGAAGATGTTCTTCATGACGAGGATCTTTTTCTGGAAGACGTGCAGGAGGACCACCTGTCAGACGCTGACCCCGTGTTTCCTCCGGAACGTACAGCCTCCCTGTTGGAGTTGGAGGCCATGTTTGATGAGATGCGAGCAGAGGAGGCACGAGATGAGGCCAGGGCTAGAGCGGAAGCAGAGGCCGAGAGAGAGGCCCAAGCAGCAGAGGAGCGGGGACAATCTTCCCAGCCTTCAACACGGGATGTGCAAGTTCAAGCCCAGGTCCATCACGAAGGCTCTGAGGGTGAGGAGCCGTGGATGGATCTTTCAGGGGACCTGTTTGATGAGGTCGAGAGTTCCAGGGGTCCTCGTTTCCGGGTGAATCGTCATCAGAACACCACAAGAAAGATGATTGATTGGAGCTGGGTGGCGAATCGCAAATGGATTTTCTTGGGAGATTCGAACCTCACCAAATTCCCTGACTTCTCCAACACGAACTTGCAGGTGGAGAGTTTTCCAGGGGCGGACTTCCGCCACGCAGAAGCCTTGTTGAGGAAAACGGTACCGCCACAGGGTCTGGTGGTGGAGAAGATGGTCTTGTCCTTTGGGATCAATAGCAGGGCCAACAAGCCTAAGGAAACGACCATCAAGAATGTGCAGGCGGCAGTGAGGGCTGCGAGGACGCGGTTCCCATATGCAGAAATTTGGGTTCCCCAGATTAATTTCTCGGAGAACCTGCCAGCTGAAGACAAGTCGAATCTGCAGGTCCTGAATGACTATATCTACCGGAATAGGGTTCACATTCCCCTCTTGGACGAGGACTTGTTCCATACCGAGGAAGATGACATCCATTGGACGGCGGAAACGGGCGAGGCCATGTTTCAACATTGGACGTCCTTTTTAAACTGCGACACCCCCTGAGTCTGGACCAGTATGGGGACGACAGTGGACTGGGCCTTCAAGGTCAGGACGTGGTGGTCTTGGCAAAGAACTTTAGACTCTCGGGGCCACAACGGGAACTGTTGAGAAAAGGACTGTTCTTTGTCCCAGCATTGTATATAGGTAAGAATGAAAAGCTTAAGTTTGAATTTGATATGCAAGCTTACCATAGAAAAGTTAAGTTGGCTACGTATTTTAGAAACTCAAAAAGGAGGGATAAAATGCCTTTCACGGGGCCGTCGGATTGGTCACCGCCGGTGCAGGAGCTTCCACCAGAGGTGGAAACTTTAATTCATAGGGATTTGGAAAAGTTTAAAAGGTGTTATAAACCAATTAGAGAAAAACAGAACATTTCATTGGCAGAAGTCAGAGCTCTGCGAGAGCTAAAAAACGCTAAACATATAGTAATAAAGCCAGCCGATAAAGGCTCGGCGGTTGTAATTTTAAGTCGAGAACAATACACGTTTGAAGTACAACGACAATTACAGGACACCACATATTACAGGAAATTGGACAAACCATTGTATTTGGATACAATCCCTATTGTTAAAAACATACTTAAATCATTAAAGGACAAAAAATTCATTAATTCTAAGCAGTATAAATACCTATTGGGCAGTTCGCAGCCTAGAGAGAGGCGGTTTTACATATTGCCGAAAATACACAAGGCTCCAGACAAATGGACCATCCCGTACGAGATCCCCCCGGGGAGGCCCATTGTTTCGGATTGCGAGAGCGAGACTTATCGTACAGCGGAATTTCTGGATTTTTATTTGAATCCATTATCTGTAAAGCATCCTGCATATGTGAAGGACACATATCATTTCATTGACATAGTTAAAAACTTAAAAATAGCTGAGGACTTTTATTTTTTCTCCATGGACGTAGAAAACTTGTACACTAATATTCCAATTGAGGCGGGAATCGCTACTGTAAGGAATATTTTTCAGAAATTTCCAGATCCTAAAAGGCCTGATCAGGAATTGCTACAGTTGCTAGAAATTAATTTGACAAAGAATGATTTCATGTTTGATGAACGATTTTATTTGCAAGTTAAAGGAACCGCAATGGGCAAGAAATTTGCACCGGCGTATGCAAATATATTCATGGCCAATTGGGAAGCAGAAGTGCTCCCGAAGTGTAAAAAGAAGCCGGCCCATTATTTGAGGTATTTGGATGATATTTGGGGGATTTGGACCGGCTCTGAATTGGAATTTACAGAATTTGTGCAAACGTTGAATTCCCATGATCCATCAATTCAATTAAAATTTGAAATCAATAGGGAGGCCATAGACTTTTTGGACACCACGGTGTTCAAAGGGCCGACGTTTAACATCACCCGTAAACTCGATGTCAAAGTTTTCTTCAAAAGTACAGACACGCACGCCCTGTTACACAAATTTAGTTTCCACCCAAAACACACTTTCCGTGGTATCGTTAAGTCCCAGCTTCTCAGATTTCGGCGGATTTGTACCCAACCGACGGACTTTAGAAAGGCAGTAATCACCTTATTTAAGGCATTGCGTGAAAGGGGATATTCTCGACCTTTTTTAAAGAAATGTCTTAAGACCTTTCAGGAGGACAGGGAGAAGGTCAAGGGGGACTTACTCCCGCTCATTAGCACATTTTCCTCCAATAGCAGGTATTTTAACAGACACATGAAGACTCATTTTGATGAGGTCATAGGTCAGGCAGCTCTTATCCCAAATTCAAGGGTCATTTCGGCCTTTCGGAGGAACAAGAACTTAGCTGACCTGCTTGTAAGGGCCAGACTTCCACGGCTCGACTCGAGCAAACCGAGGTACTTGGAGGCCCTGTTTACGAAGCTGGAGTTTGTTAGGAATGTCAAGGACAGGACTATTATTTCAGTTACGCAAAGTTTCAGCCCACAAACAAAGAATTGTGTTTATGTTATTTTTTGCTCAAAGTGTGGTATGAAGTACGTGGGTGAAACTAGAAATGATTTGTACAGTAGATTGTACCAACATGTGTATAACATCAGGAAAAAGAAGGAACCTGATGCACCTTTAGTTGTACATTTTCTTAAACATGGCTGGGATTCGCTGAGAATGGCTGGACTACAACAAGGCATGGATTGGACAGATTGGGAACGAAAAAAGAGGGAGAGATATTGGATTTATGCATTGGGAACTAAAGAACCATTGGGACTTAACATAAAATGGAATTAGACTTTTATTGGGGAAGGTTTTGGTTAATTTCCAAACCTTAATCCCACCCTAACCTCAACCTCTTTAACCCTATTGGTCTCAGTATGTTAATTTAAACCCGATTTAGTTTTGACCCCAAAACCCACCCCCCCTGTTTTTGTTCTCCACTGTTTTACACTACCCTAGCCCCAACCCAAGCCCCATCCCTAAACCTAACCTCACTGTGAGCCCTATGTCAGTCTAACCCCAGTCCTTTGTCTTATCCTAACCCTAACCCCAGCCCTGTATGTTAGCCCTAACCCTAACCACTTTATCCCCACCTCCTGGCCCTCGGTATATGTTATTTAATAAAGGGGGACTTAATTAGTGAGGAATTGGAAAATTGGCTTAAAAATTCTAAAAACCAGGGTTCATATAATTTATTAGCACAATTCATAGGGTTTGCAAGACTATTTACAGTTAAAAATGGATTAAAAAACAAATTGGGAATAAAAACAGTGATTAAATTAATTTGGCTTTAAAATTCATTAACAGTAATTTCATGGAGTGCAAATAGGTTATTTTTGGCTAAAAAACAGTTAAAATGTAATGTAGATTAAAAAATAAAGACCAAATTCATTTTTACCGAACCAAAGTTAAAAAAGACGAATGGGATTTTACACAGCCGAGGGGAGAATATAAAAGGCGGAGCTCACACAGGAGCTCATTTTCCACTCGGCACTCGATGGGAGCACATCTCTGCCAGTCCAACTGTTGCCAGCTAACCTAGCTTACAGTTTTCTGTGTGCCACACCTGAAGAAGACCGTGTACGGTCGAAACGTTGTGTTTTTTGTGTTTATTTTTGATTAAACAGTTTTTTTTGGCACACCTTCTTTTGTTGTTTACTGTTTTTACGTGATTTTTTCCTTTCCACATTTTGGAAAGCGTTTTTTGTTCACATTAAGATTAAATAAATATTTTTTGAAGCACATTTAATTTTTTTTGGAAAAAAGAAAAAAGACAAAAAAATTCTGGACGCCATGGACGATGGCTGGACGGTGGTGCGCTATGGCCGCCGCCGCCAACGTGACCGCCAAGTCTTCTGGGACGGGTACGGAGGGCCGCAGGGAGGGATGGACCGTGCACGCTCCTTTTCCTTTCGGAGAAGGGATTATTTTCCTCATCCTAACCCGCCAGTGCCTCCCCCCCGGGTCCCCCGGTACTTTGGTCCCCAAGTCCCATCCCGCTCGTATGCAGCTGTGGTCCGGCAGGGACGTTTCCAACCGGCCCGAAGAGGGAGCTCTTCCAGGACCAGAGAGGATGATGTAATAAGAGAAGCGGCAAGTCCCGATTTTGGAAGACTGATTCGTAAGCTGCATGGCATCATAAAGATGGTGCACCATCTCCAGAACGTGGCTCCAGAGCCAGGCAGGCCGGAGCCCAGGATGATTGTTAAGATGGTGGATATCCTAGCTGGGATGATTAAGCCGGCATACCCACGGCGGGATACAGCAGACATGATCGTGGGGAATGCACGAAATTGGGGTCAGATGACCCTCCAGATTTTGATGGAACATTATGAAGGATGCTTGGAGAGGTTTCTGGAAGAACTCTCCAGCATGGACACTCGTGAATGGAAGAAGGCCTTCGAGGTGGCCTCCCGCTGGGCCAAGCGGAACCTAAGACGGATCACGCGGAGCATCATTGACCACGCTGAGGCTCTCATCTCAACTAAGCTCGCGGGTGACTCACCTCAGGTTCGTCGGCGGGTAGCGCCAAAGGCCTCGGTGGCCACCATGACAGACCGGGTCCCTGATGCAGCGGCTAGCTGGTCAAGCCCCAACATGGCGGACTGGATGCCATCTCCCCTCGGACGGAGGGAAGTCCAAAGGGGGACGAGGAGACCCGAAGGGGTGGTTCTTCCTGAGGAAGATGTTCTTCATGACGAGGATCTTTTTCTGGAAGACGTGCAGGAGGACCACCTGTCAGACGCTGACCCCGTGTTTCCTCCGGAACGTACAGCCTCCCTGTTGGAGTTGGAGGCCATGTTTGATGAGATGCGAGCAGAGGAGGCACGAGATGAGGCCAGGGCTAGAGCGGAAGCAGAGGCCGAGAGAGAGGCCCAAGCAGCAGAGGAGCGGGGACAATCTTCCCAGCCTTCAACACGGGATGTGCAAGTTCAAGCCCAGGTCCATCACGAAGGCTCTGAGGGTGAGGAGCCGTGGATGGATCTTTCAGGGGACCTGTTTGATGAGGTCGAGAGTTCCAGGGGTCCTCGTTTCCGGGTGAATCGTCATCAGAACACCACAAGAAAGATGATTGATTGGAGCTGGGTGGCGAATCGCAAATGGATTTTCTTGGGAGATTCGAACCTCACCAAATTCCCTGACTTCTCCAACACGAACTTGCAGGTGGAGAGTTTTCCAGGGGCGGACTTCCGCCACGCAGAAGCCTTGTTGAGGAAAACGGTACCGCCACAGGGTCTGGTGGTGGAGAAGATGGTCTTGTCCTTTGGGATCAATAGCAGGGCCAACAAGCCTAAGGAAACGACCATCAAGAATGTGCAGGCGGCAGTGAGGGCTGCGAGGACGCGGTTCCCATATGCAGAAATTTGGGTTCCCCAGATTAATTTCTCGGAGAACCTGCCAGCTGAAGACAAGTCGAATCTGCAGGTCCTGAATGACTATATCTACCGGAATAGGGTTCACATTCCCCTCTTGGACGAGGACTTGTTCCATACCGAGGAAGATGACATCCATTGGACGGCGGAAACGGGCGAGGCCATGTTTCAACATTGGACGTCCTTTTTAAACTGCGACACCCCCTGAGTCTGGACCAGTATGGGGACGACAGTGGACTGGGCCTTCAAGGTCAGGACGTGGTGGTCTTGGCAAAGAACTTTAGACTCTCGGGGCCACAACGGGAACTGTTGAGAAAAGGACTGTTCTTTGTCCCAGCATTGTATATAGGTAAGAATGAAAAGCTTAAGTTTGAATTTGATATGCAAGCTTACCATAGAAAAGTTAAGTTGGCTACGTATTTTAGAAACTCAAAAAGGAGGGATAAAATGCCTTTCACGGGGCCGTCGGATTGGTCACCGCCGGTGCAGGAGCTTCCACCAGAGGTGGAAACTTTAATTCATAGGGATTTGGAAAAGTTTAAAAGGTGTTATAAACCAATTAGAGAAAAACAGAACATTTCATTGGCAGAAGTCAGAGCTCTGCGAGAGCTAAAAAACGCTAAACATATAGTAATAAAGCCAGCCGATAAAGGCTCGGCGGTTGTAATTTTAAGTCGAGAACAATACACGTTTGAAGTACAACGACAATTACAGGACACCACATATTACAGGAAATTGGACAAACCATTGTATTTGGATACAATCCCTATTGTTAAAAACATACTTAAATCATTAAAGGACAAAAAATTCATTAATTCTAAGCAGTATAAATACCTATTGGGCAGTTCGCAGCCTAGAGAGAGGCGGTTTTACATATTGCCGAAAATACACAAGGCTCCAGACAAATGGACCATCCCGTACGAGATCCCCCCGGGGAGGCCCATTGTTTCGGATTGCGAGAGCGAGACTTATCGTACAGCGGAATTTCTGGATTTTTATTTGAATCCATTATCTGTAAAGCATCCTGCATATGTGAAGGACACATATCATTTCATTGACATAGTTAAAAACTTAAAAATAGCTGAGGACTTTTATTTTTTCTCCATGGACGTAGAAAACTTGTACACTAATATTCCAATTGAGGCGGGAATCGCTACTGTAAGGAATATTTTTCAGAAATTTCCAGATCCTAAAAGGCCTGATCAGGAATTGCTACAGTTGCTAGAAATTAATTTGACAAAGAATGATTTCATGTTTGATGAACGATTTTATTTGCAAGTTAAAGGAACCGCAATGGGCAAGAAATTTGCACCGGCGTATGCAAATATATTCATGGCCAATTGGGAAGCAGAAGTGCTCCCGAAGTGTAAAAAGAAGCCGGCCCATTATTTGAGGTATTTGGATGATATTTGGGGGATTTGGACCGGCTCTGAATTGGAATTTACAGAATTTGTGCAAACGTTGAATTCCCATGATCCATCAATTCAATTAAAATTTGAAATCAATAGGGAGGCCATAGACTTTTTGGACACCACGGTGTTCAAAGGGCCGACGTTTAACATCACCCGTAAACTCGATGTCAAAGTTTTCTTCAAAAGTACAGACACGCACGCCCTGTTACACAAATTTAGTTTCCACCCAAAACACACTTTCCGTGGTATCGTTAAGTCCCAGCTTCTCAGATTTCGGCGGATTTGTACCCAACCGACGGACTTTAGAAAGGCAGTAATCACCTTATTTAAGGCATTGCGTGAAAGGGGATATTCTCGACCTTTTTTAAAGAAATGTCTTAAGACCTTTCAGGAGGACAGGGAGAAGGTCAAGGGGGACTTACTCCCGCTCATTAGCACATTTTCCTCCAATAGCAGGTATTTTAACAGACACATGAAGACTCATTTTGATGAGGTCATAGGTCAGGCAGCTCTTATCCCAAATTCAAGGGTCATTTCGGCCTTTCGGAGGAACAAGAACTTAGCTGACCTGCTTGTAAGGGCCAGACTTCCACGGCTCGACTCGAGCAAACCGAGGTACTTGGAGGCCCTGTTTACGAAGCTGGAGTTTGTTAGGAATGTCAAGGACAGGACTATTATTTCAGTTACGCAAAGTTTCAGCCCACAAACAAAGAATTGTGTTTATGTTATTTTTTGCTCAAAGTGTGGTATGAAGTACGTGGGTGAAACTAGAAATGATTTGTACAGTAGATTGTACCAACATGTGTATAACATCAGGAAAAAGAAGGAACCTGATGCACCTTTAGTTGTACATTTTCTTAAACATGGCTGGGATTCGCTGAGAATGGCTGGACTACAACAAGGCATGGATTGGACAGATTGGGAACGAAAAAAGAGGGAGAGATATTGGATTTATGCATTGGGAACTAAAGAACCATTGGGACTTAACATAAAATGGAATTAGACTTTTATTGGGGAAGGTTTTGGTTAATTTCCAAACCTTAATCCCACCCTAACCTCAACCTCTTTAACCCTATTGGTCTCAGTATGTTAATTTAAACCCGATTTAGTTTTGACCCCAAAACCCACCCCCCCTGTTTTTGTTCTCCACTGTTTTACACTACCCTAGCCCCAACCCAAGCCCCATCCCTAAACCTAACCTCACTGTGAGCCCTATGTCAGTCTAACCCCAGTCCTTTGTCTTATCCTAACCCTAACCCCAGCCCTGTATGTTAGCCCTAACCCTAACCACTTTATCCCCACCTCCTGGCCCTCGGTATATGTTATTTAATAAAGGGGGACTTAATTAGTGAGGAATTGGAAAATTGGCTTAAAAATTCTAAAAACCAGGGTTCATATAATTTATTAGCACAATTCATAGGGTTTGCAAGACTATTTACAGTTAAAAATGGATTAAAAAACAAATTGGGAATAAAAACAGTGATTAAATTAATTTGGCTTTAAAATTCATTAACAGTAATTTCATGGAGTGCAAATAGGTTATTTTTGGCTAAAAAACAGTTAAAATGTAATGTAGATTAAAAAATAAAGACCAAATTCATTTTTACCGAACCAAAGTTAAAAAAGACGAATGGGATTTTACACAGCCGAGGGGAGAATATAAAAGGCGGAGCTCACACAGGAGCTCATTTTCCACTCGGCACTCGATGGGAGCACATCTCTGCCAGTCCAACTGTTGCCAGCTAACCTAGCTTACAGTTTTCTGTGTGCCACACCTGAAGAAGACCGTGTACGGTCGAAACGTTGTGTTTTTTGTGTTTATTTTTGATTAAACAGTTTTTTTTGGCACACCTTCTTTTGTTGTTTACTGTTTTTACGTGATTTTTTCCTTTCCACATTTTGGAAAGCGTTTTTTGTTCACATTAAGATTAAATAAATATTTTTTGAAGCACATTTAATTTTTTTTGGAAAAAAGAAAAAAGACAAAAAAATTCTGGACGCCATGGACGATGGCTGGACGGTGGTGCGCTATGGCCGCCGCCGCCAACGTGACCGCCAAGTCTTCTGGGACGGGTACGGAGGGCCGCAGGGAGGGATGGACCGTGCACGCTCCTTTTCCTTTCGGAGAAGGGATTATTTTCCTCATCCTAACCCGCCAGTGCCTCCCCCCCGGGTCCCCCGGTACTTTGGTCCCCAAGTCCCATCCCGCTCGTATGCAGCTGTGGTCCGGCAGGGACGTTTCCAACCGGCCCGAAGAGGGAGCTCTTCCAGGACCAGAGAGGATGATGTAATAAGAGAAGCGGCAAGTCCCGATTTTGGAAGACTGATTCGTAAGCTGCATGGCATCATAAAGATGGTGCACCATCTCCAGAACGTGGCTCCAGAGCCAGGCAGGCCGGAGCCCAGGATGATTGTTAAGATGGTGGATATCCTAGCTGGGATGATTAAGCCGGCATACCCACGGCGGGATACAGCAGACATGATCGTGGGGAATGCACGAAATTGGGGTCAGATGACCCTCCAGATTTTGATGGAACATTATGAAGGATGCTTGGAGAGGTTTCTGGAAGAACTCTCCAGCATGGACACTCGTGAATGGAAGAAGGCCTTCGAGGTGGCCTCCCGCTGGGCCAAGCGGAACCTAAGACGGATCACGCGGAGCATCATTGACCACGCTGAGGCTCTCATCTCAACTAAGCTCGCGGGTGACTCACCTCAGGTTCGTCGGCGGGTAGCGCCAAAGGCCTCGGTGGCCACCATGACAGACCGGGTCCCTGATGCAGCGGCTAGCTGGTCAAGCCCCAACATGGCGGACTGGATGCCATCTCCCCTCGGACGGAGGGAAGTCCAAAGGGGGACGAGGAGACCCGAAGGGGTGGTTCTTCCTGAGGAAGATGTTCTTCATGACGAGGATCTTTTTCTGGAAGACGTGCAGGAGGACCACCTGTCAGACGCTGACCCCGTGTTTCCTCCGGAACGTACAGCCTCCCTGTTGGAGTTGGAGGCCATGTTTGATGAGATGCGAGCAGAGGAGGCACGAGATGAGGCCAGGGCTAGAGCGGAAGCAGAGGCCGAGAGAGAGGCCCAAGCAGCAGAGGAGCGGGGACAATCTTCCCAGCCTTCAACACGGGATGTGCAAGTTCAAGCCCAGGTCCATCACGAAGGCTCTGAGGGTGAGGAGCCGTGGATGGATCTTTCAGGGGACCTGTTTGATGAGGTCGAGAGTTCCAGGGGTCCTCGTTTCCGGGTGAATCGTCATCAGAACACCACAAGAAAGATGATTGATTGGAGCTGGGTGGCGAATCGCAAATGGATTTTCTTGGGAGATTCGAACCTCACCAAATTCCCTGACTTCTCCAACACGAACTTGCAGGTGGAGAGTTTTCCAGGGGCGGACTTCCGCCACGCAGAAGCCTTGTTGAGGAAAACGGTACCGCCACAGGGTCTGGTGGTGGAGAAGATGGTCTTGTCCTTTGGGATCAATAGCAGGGCCAACAAGCCTAAGGAAACGACCATCAAGAATGTGCAGGCGGCAGTGAGGGCTGCGAGGACGCGGTTCCCATATGCAGAAATTTGGGTTCCCCAGATTAATTTCTCGGAGAACCTGCCAGCTGAAGACAAGTCGAATCTGCAGGTCCTGAATGACTATATCTACCGGAATAGGGTTCACATTCCCCTCTTGGACGAGGACTTGTTCCATACCGAGGAAGATGACATCCATTGGACGGCGGAAACGGGCGAGGCCATGTTTCAACATTGGACGTCCTTTTTAAACTGCGACACCCCCTGAGTCTGGACCAGTATGGGGACGACAGTGGACTGGGCCTTCAAGGTCAGGACGTGGTGGTCTTGGCAAAGAACTTTAGACTCTCGGGGCCACAACGGGAACTGTTGAGAAAAGGACTGTTCTTTGTCCCAGCATTGTATATAGGTAAGAATGAAAAGCTTAAGTTTGAATTTGATATGCAAGCTTACCATAGAAAAGTTAAGTTGGCTACGTATTTTAGAAACTCAAAAAGGAGGGATAAAATGCCTTTCACGGGGCCGTCGGATTGGTCACCGCCGGTGCAGGAGCTTCCACCAGAGGTGGAAACTTTAATTCATAGGGATTTGGAAAAGTTTAAAAGGTGTTATAAACCAATTAGAGAAAAACAGAACATTTCATTGGCAGAAGTCAGAGCTCTGCGAGAGCTAAAAAACGCTAAACATATAGTAATAAAGCCAGCCGATAAAGGCTCGGCGGTTGTAATTTTAAGTCGAGAACAATACACGTTTGAAGTACAACGACAATTACAGGACACCACATATTACAGGAAATTGGACAAACCATTGTATTTGGATACAATCCCTATTGTTAAAAACATACTTAAATCATTAAAGGACAAAAAATTCATTAATTCTAAGCAGTATAAATACCTATTGGGCAGTTCGCAGCCTAGAGAGAGGCGGTTTTACATATTGCCGAAAATACACAAGGCTCCAGACAAATGGACCATCCCGTACGAGATCCCCCCGGGGAGGCCCATTGTTTCGGATTGCGAGAGCGAGACTTATCGTACAGCGGAATTTCTGGATTTTTATTTGAATCCATTATCTGTAAAGCATCCTGCATATGTGAAGGACACATATCATTTCATTGACATAGTTAAAAACTTAAAAATAGCTGAGGACTTTTATTTTTTCTCCATGGACGTAGAAAACTTGTACACTAATATTCCAATTGAGGCGGGAATCGCTACTGTAAGGAATATTTTTCAGAAATTTCCAGATCCTAAAAGGCCTGATCAGGAATTGCTACAGTTGCTAGAAATTAATTTGACAAAGAATGATTTCATGTTTGATGAACGATTTTATTTGCAAGTTAAAGGAACCGCAATGGGCAAGAAATTTGCACCGGCGTATGCAAATATATTCATGGCCAATTGGGAAGCAGAAGTGCTCCCGAAGTGTAAAAAGAAGCCGGCCCATTATTTGAGGTATTTGGATGATATTTGGGGGATTTGGACCGGCTCTGAATTGGAATTTACAGAATTTGTGCAAACGTTGAATTCCCATGATCCATCAATTCAATTAAAATTTGAAATCAATAGGGAGGCCATAGACTTTTTGGACACCACGGTGTTCAAAGGGCCGACGTTTAACATCACCCGTAAACTCGATGTCAAAGTTTTCTTCAAAAGTACAGACACGCACGCCCTGTTACACAAATTTAGTTTCCACCCAAAACACACTTTCCGTGGTATCGTTAAGTCCCAGCTTCTCAGATTTCGGCGGATTTGTACCCAACCGACGGACTTTAGAAAGGCAGTAATCACCTTATTTAAGGCATTGCGTGAAAGGGGATATTCTCGACCTTTTTTAAAGAAATGTCTTAAGACCTTTCAGGAGGACAGGGAGAAGGTCAAGGGGGACTTACTCCCGCTCATTAGCACATTTTCCTCCAATAGCAGGTATTTTAACAGACACATGAAGACTCATTTTGATGAGGTCATAGGTCAGGCAGCTCTTATCCCAAATTCAAGGGTCATTTCGGCCTTTCGGAGGAACAAGAACTTAGCTGACCTGCTTGTAAGGGCCAGACTTCCACGGCTCGACTCGAGCAAACCGAGGTACTTGGAGGCCCTGTTTACGAAGCTGGAGTTTGTTAGGAATGTCAAGGACAGGACTATTATTTCAGTTACGCAAAGTTTCAGCCCACAAACAAAGAATTGTGTTTATGTTATTTTTTGCTCAAAGTGTGGTATGAAGTACGTGGGTGAAACTAGAAATGATTTGTACAGTAGATTGTACCAACATGTGTATAACATCAGGAAAAAGAAGGAACCTGATGCACCTTTAGTTGTACATTTTCTTAAACATGGCTGGGATTCGCTGAGAATGGCTGGACTACAACAAGGCATGGATTGGACAGATTGGGAACGAAAAAAGAGGGAGAGATATTGGATTTATGCATTGGGAACTAAAGAACCATTGGGACTTAACATAAAATGGAATTAGACTTTTATTGGGGAAGGTTTTGGTTAATTTCCAAACCTTAATCCCACCCTAACCTCAACCTCTTTAACCCTATTGGTCTCAGTATGTTAATTTAAACCCGATTTAGTTTTGACCCCAAAACCCACCCCCCCTGTTTTTGTTCTCCACTGTTTTACACTACCCTAGCCCCAACCCAAGCCCCATCCCTAAACCTAACCTCACTGTGAGCCCTATGTCAGTCTAACCCCAGTCCTTTGTCTTATCCTAACCCTAACCCCAGCCCTGTATGTTAGCCCTAACCCTAACCACTTTATCCCCACCTCCTGGCCCTCGGTATATGTTATTTAATAAAGGGGGACTTAATTAGTGAGGAATTGGAAAATTGGCTTAAAAATTCTAAAAACCAGGGTTCATATAATTTATTAGCACAATTCATAGGGTTTGCAAGACTATTTACAGTTAAAAATGGATTAAAAAACAAATTGGGAATAAAAACAGTGATTAAATTAATTTGGCTTTAAAATTCATTAACAGTAATTTCATGGAGTGCAAATAGGTTATTTTTGGCTAAAAAACAGTTAAAATGTAATGTAGATTAAAAAATAAAGACCAAATTCATTTTTACCGAACCAAAGTTAAAAAAGACGAATGGGATTTTACACAGCCGAGGGGAGAATATAAAAGGCGGAGCTCACACAGGAGCTCATTTTCCACTCGGCACTCGATGGGAGCACATCTCTGCCAGTCCAACTGTTGCCAGCTAACCTAGCTTACAGTTTTCTGTGTGCCACACCTGAAGAAGACCGTGTACGGTCGAAACGTTGTGTTTTTTGTGTTTATTTTTGATTAAACAGTTTTTTTTGGCACACCTTCTTTTGTTGTTTACTGTTTTTACGTGATTTTTTCCTTTCCACATTTTGGAAAGCGTTTTTTGTTCACATTAAGATTAAATAAATATTTTTTGAAGCACATTTAATTTTTTTTGGAAAAAAGAAAAAAGACAAAAAAATTCTGGACGCCATGGACGATGGCTGGACGGTGGTGCGCTATGGCCGCCGCCGCCAACGTGACCGCCAAGTCTTCTGGGACGGGTACGGAGGGCCGCAGGGAGGGATGGACCGTGCACGCTCCTTTTCCTTTCGGAGAAGGGATTATTTTCCTCATCCTAACCCTAACCCTAACCTCAATGTAAGCCCTATGTTAGTCTAACCCCAGTCCTTTGTCTTATCCTAACCCTAACCCCAGCCCTGTATGTTAGCCCTAACCCTAACCACTTTATCCCCACCTCCTGACCCTCGGTATATATTATTTAATAAAGGGGGAATTAAATTAGTGAGAAATTGGAAAATTGGCTTAAAAATTCTAAAAACCAGGGTTCATAAATTTATCAGCACAATTCATAGGGTTTGCAAGACTATTTACAGTTAAAAATGGATTAAAAAACAAATTGGGAATAAAAACAGTGATTAAATTAATTTGGCTTTAAAATTCATTAACAGTAATTTCATGGAGTGCAAATATGTTATTTTTGGCTAAAAAACAGTTAAAATGTAATGTAGATTAAAAAATAAAGACCAAATTCATTTTTACCGAACCAAAGTTAAAAAAGACGAATGGGATTTTACACAGCCGAGGGGAGAATATAAAAGGCGGAGCTCACACAGGAGCTCATTTTCCACTCGGCACTCGATGAGAGCACATCTCTGCCAGTCCAACTGTTGCCAGCTAACCTAGCTTACAGTTTTCTGTGTGCCACACCTGAAGAAGACCGTGTACGGTCGAAACGTTGTGTTTTTTGTGTTTATTTTTGAATAAACAGTTTTTTTTGGCACACCTTCTTTTGTTGTTTATTTTTTTACGTGACTTTTTCCTTTCCACATTTTGGAAAGCGTTTTTTGTTCGCATTAAAATTAAATAAATATTTTTTGAAGCACATTTAATTTTTTTTGGAAAAAAGAAAAAAGAAAAAAAGACAAAAAAATATTCTGGACGCCATGGACGGTGGCTGGACGGTGGTACGCTATGGCCGCCGCCGCCAACGTGACCGCCAAGTCTTCTGGGACGGGTACGGAGGGCCGCAGGGAGGGATGGACCGTGCACGCTCCTTTTCCTTTCGGAGAAGGGATTATCTTCCCCATCCTAACCCTAACCCTAACCCCTAACCCTAACCCTAACCCTAACCCTAACCCTGACAACTGGCCCTAACCTTAACCCCACCCTTATATCTGGCCCTAACCCTAACCACACCCCCCACACCCAGCCCGAACCCTAACCATATCCCCCCTACCCTATTGCAACCCTTCATAATTTAATTTTGATAATTTGAATAATTTAGGGTATTATTGGATTTAAAATTTCATATTTGTAGTTCACGTGCAAGGGGCATGCAGAATTTGGGGGTCTAAAAATTTACAAGTAAAAAATTCATATGTAATAACATTTGACATAAATTTTGGGATTAAAAATTATTATTAGACATTTCATGTTAAATTGGACTTTTAATATTGGGTTTAAAAATGATTTGGGCCTACATTAATTAAGTACATGCTGGGAATTATCATAATTCATGGAGTAAGCAATTTTAAAAACTAATGGGAAAGGGCTATTTAAATAAAACGGCAATTGGGATAAAAAAGACGAATGAAAAATCTAACTGGAGCAGAGGGTATAAAAGGAGCTGCTACACACAGAAAGGGCATTTCGCCTTGAGACACAGAAGGAGCAACATCACAGAGACTAGACAAACACACAGAAGTTTGTTTTGCTTGTTTTTTGTGCCATAGCCTGAAGAAGGCCCTTTTCAGGGCCGAAACGTCGCGGCGGCACATATTGCAATTTGCTTTTATTTAGTTTAATTTGATTCACTTTATTTTTAATTCATAACTACAAAACTAATACGTATCAAAAGAACTAAAAAAATTTTATTTCATTTTAATTTATTTCCTTCATTACCATTCTTACTTTTTGATTACATAGATACCAAAGGCGACATTATTACTATATAACAAAGGCGATACCACAATAATAAAAATCAACACATTTCATAAGTTACCAAGAACAACAAGACATTAAAAAGCCCATCGGGCTCGATGGCTTTTTTTGATGATGAGGATGGGTGGACGGTGGTCCGTCGCAGGAGGCGCCAGGGGCGTCCTGGGCGGTCCAACTTCCAGCAGCAACGGGTCACCTGGGGGATGGACCGTGCACGTCCTCCTGCCTTCGAAAGAGGGGGGAGGAGTCAGTCTTCATTCCCTAACCCTAACCCCTAACCCCCCTAACCCTAACCCTAACCCTAACCCCCTAACCCCCCCCTAACCCTAACCCTAACCCCTAACCCTAACCCCCTAACCCCTAACCCCCCTAACCCCCCCCCCTAACCCCTGGCCCTAACCCTAACCTAATTAACCGAAACCCTTAAAAAATGAGCCCCAACCCATATTCTGGCCCTAACCCTAACCACTCCATTAATCTGGCCCTAACCCTAACCTAATTAACCTTAATCTGGCCCCAACCCTATTCCTTACTTTAGCCCCAACCCACGTGACAAACCCTAACCACTTGATGTTCTGGCCTTAACCCTAATTAATTGGGTTCATAATTCATAATTAAATATTTTTTGATTTGGCCCTAACCCTAATTACTGGATAAAAATTACTTACAATTAATTAAAAACACTCAATTCATGACTTACAACAAAATACTACATACACAATAATAAAAAAATACAGTAGACATGGTTAAATGTGGTTAAAAAATTGTTTCTACGATTATAAATTATTTACATGGTTAAAAAAGTTAAAATCTTTCTAAAAATATGTTTTTGCCAGTGAGGAGTGATTAAAAACTACATTTGTAAAAATTCTATTCGAAAAATTAAAAGCGAAAAGGTAAAAACACTAATTTGGCTTTCTAAAACTAAATTCGAACTGAAAAAAAGTGGGAGGGTATAAATAGAAGGGGAAGGCACTCGCTGCTCATTTCATTCCAAGCCATCGGACAGAGCAGACCTCTGAGAGCAAGCCTGTTTTTCATTTGTTTTTCTGTGTGCCTGGCCTGAAGAAGACCTTCACAGGTCGAAACGTTGCCACATAGGCACACAAATTCATATTCATTTGGCCTATTGTAATTTGATTTCTTTTTTCTTTAATAACTAAAAGGTTTTTTTCAAAACCAATTCATTTTTTAATTTTATTTCTTTAAAAATTTAAGTTAAAAATTACATATTTAAGTTAAAGCTTTAAAAATTTACTTTAAAAATTTAATTTAAAATTTGGTAGAAAAACCAATTAACAAAAACACTCGCCTCCATCCAACTCACCATGGTTGGATGGACTTCTGACTGGACCCTGGTGCGCCATGGCGGACGCCGTGGACAATCCAAGGTCCAGGCCCCTTACCGAGGGATGGCCCGTGCACCGCCCGCCTCCAATTGGAGGAGGGGCCCAAACACTCATCCTAACCCTAACCCCTAACCCTAACCCTAACCCCTAACCCTAACCCCTAACCCTAACCCTAACCCTAACCACAACGAGTGACTCACCTGGGCCCACGTCGCAGCGACGTAGACAGACTAAACTCCTGCGTACAGACTCAACTCCAAATGAGAATAACAGAGGAACCGTCTCCATCGTCTTCTCCTCCTTCACCAGCCTCATCAGAACAGCAGGTGCGGACCCCAACAAGACATCCCAACACCCGCAAGAAACTGAAAGACTGGCATCTACACATCAAGGAGCCTTGGATCATCGTCGGCGATTCCAACGTCAGCAGACTTCCTCCCTTTGCAGATGACAGCCTGCAGATCGACAGCTTCCCGGGAGCCAAATGGTGGCATGCTGAGAATCTGCTGGAGAGAGCCACCACTGACACATCAGTGACAACACTGGTCCTGTCCTTTGGAATTAACAATAGATCACAAAGAGACAAAACTGTGCCAATACTGGAGCTGAAAAGGGCACTGAGAGCAGCTCGAGAAAAGTTCCCTGAAGCTGACATTTTTGTGCCTGAAATTAACTTTTCTTCTGCCCTTCCTCAGGTAGAACAAGACACGTTACTCCACCTGAATGCTTTCATTACAGGCTTAAAGAACCACATCCCAGCTCTCACTCCAGACATTTTCACCACAGAAGGTGACGACATTCATTGGTCACGTGGTACATCTGAAGCCATGCTACAACACTGGGAGATGTACCTAAACGGACAATCCCCATAAGCCCTGTACATTGGGGGGGGGTGAGTGATGATGAAAAGAATGTAATTGATGGTGTGATGAACTTGTCTAAAACATTTCAACCTACCACTGCTCAGAGGACCCTGTTAAATAGAGGCCTTACCTTTATACCGACGAAAGGCTACAATAGAAATTTACGACTACAGTGTAAATATGACATCCAACAGTATCACAGACGGGTCAAATTGGCCATATTTTATAGAGATAAGACCAATTCGGAACCACGGCCTTTCACTCCAAAATCGGACTGGTCTCCGCCCATTGGTCAGCTTCCACCACAGGTACTGACCTTGGTGAAAGCGGACCACGAATACTTCCAGAACCAATTCCGTATAGACCGCATTAAACCCAATTTAACATCAGAGGAAACAAAAGCGCTAACGGAATTGAAAACGAACAAACAAATCATCATAAAACCGGCAGACAAAGGTAGTGCTGTGGTTATTCTCGACAGAGAACAATATCTGGAGGAGGGCTACAGGCAACTTAATGATAAAACATATTATAAGAAATTAAAAAAACCCATCTATTTAGAAACAATGCCAATAGTGGAGAAAATTATTAATAATCTACATCAAAAGAAATTCATCAACATTAAGCAAAGGAACTATTTACTCGGGTCCTCTGAACCACGGGGAAGACTCTTTTACATGCTTCCAAAAATCCATAAGGAGCCCACTAAGTGGAGTATTCCTTTCCAGGTCCCTCCAGGTAGACCTATTGTCTCGGACTGTGACAGTGAGACATATTACACAGCCGAATACTTGGACCATTTTCTGAATCCCTTGTCCATAAGACACGCAAGCTATATAAAGGACACGTATGACTTTGTTGAGAAAGTCAAACAAATAGAGGTGCCCGTTGACTCTTTTCTGTTCTCCATGGATATTGATAGTCTTTATACAAACATAGACATCGGGGAGGGAATCAACTCCATTAGGAGAATTTTCCAAAAATATCCAAATAAGAAGAGACCAGATAAAGAACTGTTACAGCTATTGGAAATCAATCTGATGAGGAATGATTTTGAGTTTAACGGAGACTTCTATTTGCAGATAAAGGGGACTGCCATGGGGAAAAAGTTTGCACCGGCGTATGCCAACATTTTTATGGCAGAGTGGGAAACCTTGGCCCTTAATAAGTGTGTGAAAAAACCACTGCACTATTACCGATTCTTAGATGACATCTGGGGTATTTGGCAACATTCAGAGCAGGATTTTGAAGTGTTTTTGAGGACTCTTAATGACCACAATGCTTCCATTAAACTAAAATCAACCATCAACAAAACCTCAATTGACTTTTTAGATACAACCACATTCAAGGGCCCCAATTTCCTTAATGACCAGAAATTGGATATAAAAGTTTTTTTCAAGCCCACAGACACACATGCCCTTCTGTTCAAAACGAGCCTGCATCCTAAACACACATTTGCTGGCATAATCAAGTCCCAATTGCTCAGATTCCACCGAATCTGCACGCAGCGGACTGATTTTGATAAAGCAGTCAAAATCCTATTCTCAGCACTCTCCACTAGGGGGTATTCTCGCTCCTTCTTAAGACAGTGCTTCAACTCTTACCTGCAAATTAAACCCATTGATGTCTCTCCTCTCCTCCCACTGATTGTCACATATGCCCCCTCCACCTGCAAAATGGTCAGAGTCATCAAGAACAATTTCCAGAAATTTGCTCAGGATACACAATTGCTACAGGATCATAAGGTAATTGCAGCCTTCAGGAGAAATAAAAACTTACATGATCTCCTGATTAAAGCAAAAGTTCCGCCTCTCTCTGAGCCTAGACGCAGAGACCAGGGGCAATTTTTCCAGCACCGTAAATGGTTGCGCAGTCGTTTTAATGGAAATGTTTTTCTGTCTTTGTGCAAAGGTACCCCAAGGTCCAAAAATTGTGTGTACTTGATCAGCTGTAAGAAATGTGGAATCCAATATGTGGGTGAAACGGGAAACACACTCTTAACTAGATTCACTCAGCACAGGTATAACATTCTACATAAAAAGAACACTCACACATACCTGGTAAAACACTTTTTGTCACATGGCTGGGACTCTGTTACAGCAACTGTAATCCAGCTCAATCCGAGGTGGACACCACAGCTGAGGAGGAGAGCTGAAAAGACCTGGATAGCCAAATTAGACACGGTTCACCCAAGAGGCCTCAATGAAAAGGGATTTAGGTGAACCAAACCCAAGACATTGTGTATAGTTGTTATTGTTGCTCTCATGTTTACATTTTTGTGCTTGAGGAGATATGTTTCAGTTTTCTGTGTAGGACAGTGGAGGAGAACCCCACCCCTGAAACCGGCCCTTAACCTAACCTCAGTGGACCCCATGCAGGAGGTAAATTTGGCCCTAAACCTAACCGTATTTACCCCTATGCAAAAGTCAACCCCAGACCTAAACCTAACCATCCAATTAGCTTATTGGCTATTCCCCTTACCCCTAAAACAGGCCCTAATCCTAACCTCAGTGGGCCCAACATAAGGGACAATTTCGGCCCTTAACTTAACCTCAGTGGGGTCCATACCACCTTAAACCTTTTTCACACAAACTCACCTTAAACTCCATTTGAAGTGTACTTTGGGGGCTCCTGAACGTCTGAGAGGAGAACAGGTGTGGTCTGTGCATTGGAGCCCGGCCCCCTTCGGGGACCGGACTCCCAAATTTGTTCCCCCCTAACCCTAACCCTAACCCCTAACCCTAACCCTAACCCTAACCCCCCTAACCCTAACCCTACCCTAACCCTACCCCCTAACCCTAACCCCCCTAACCCCCTAACCCTAACAGAAATACAAAGAGAAAGGTAAAGAAAAACAGAAAGAACAAAGAACAACAGAAAAAGGGAGAGCTAAAGCAGAAAAAACTGAGAACAAGTAAAAACTAAGAAACAGACAAAGTTAAGAAAAACAGAAATGAAAAACAGGAGTATAAAAGGCCCAGAGTGGCGAAATTGAACACAAGAGCGGGTGGGCCAGCCTGAAGAAGGCTAAATTAAGCCGAAACGTCGCGAATGGCCCAACCCCAGTGCACTACACCCGCTTAAGGGTAATTTTTTGAACAGGGGGCACCAACACCAGTCCCAATGATGGCCCGTGCACTCAGGTTCCGGCATAGCCGGGCCTGCTCATTTCCTAACACCTTACCAGCCAGTGCCTCATGGGATTGGTGGTGCCCCTGCCCATTGCCTCTCTCCCTAACTATGGGGAGCCCCCCACCCACTACCTTTTCCTAACCCTAACCCCTTTGCCCCCCTCCCCTTCCCCTTCTAGCCCTAACCTTAAGGGAGCCCTAAGAACCTAAATTAAGAGAAAAAAGACAAGAAAGGTCAGAAAAAGAACAGAGTACAAAAGGAAAGGATTTACAGGAAGGGGGTGCCATAAAAGAAAAATACAGTACAAAGGACGGGATGTCTAATGAGAAGGGGGTGCCATTTAAAGAAATATAAGAAAGAATAAAGAAAAGAACACAAGAGGAATAAAGAGAAATAATAAAGAACAACAGAAAGGAAAAAAGAACAACAGAGATAAAAAGAGAAAGACAAAGAGAAATACAAAGAGAAAGGTAAAGAAAAACAAAGAATAAAGAACAAGTATAAAGAAAAACAGAAATACAAAGAGAAAGGTAAAGAAAAACAAAGAATAAAGAACAAGTATAAAGAAAAACAGAAATACAAAGAGAAAGGTAAAGAAAAACAGAAAGAACAAAGAACAACAGAAAAAGGGAGAGCTAAAGCAGAAAAAACTGAGAACAAGTAAAAACTAAGAAACAGACAAAGTTAAGAAAAACAGAAATGAAAAACAGGAGTATAAAAGGCCCAGAGTGGCGAAATTGAACACAAGAGCGGGTGGGCCAGCCTGAAGAAGGCTAAATTAAGCCGAAACGTCGCGAATGGCCCAACCCCAGTGCACTACACCCGCTTAAGGGTAATTTTTTGAACAGGGGGCACCAACACCAGTCCCAATGATGGCCCGTGCACTCAGGTTCCGGCATAGCCGGGCCTGCTCATTTCCTAACACCTTACCAGCCAGTGCCTCATGGGATTGGTGGTGCCCCTGCCCATTGCCTCTCTCCCTAACTATGGGGAGCCCCCCACCCACTACCTTTTCCTAACCCTAACCCCTTTGCCCCCCTCCCCTTCCCCTTCTAGCCCTAACCTTAAGGGAGCCCTAAGAACCTAAATTAAGAGAAAAAAGACAAGAAAGGTCAGAAAAAGAACAGAGTACAAAAGGAAAGGATTTACAGGAAGGGGGTGCCATAAAAGAAAAATACAGTACAAAGGACGGGATGTCTAATGAGAAGGGGGTGCCATTTAAAGAAATATAAGAAAGAATAAAGAAAAGAACACAAGAGGAATAAAGAGAAATAATAAAGAACAACAGAAAGGAAAAAAGAACAACAGAGATAAAAAGAGAAAGACAAAGAGAAATACAAAGAGAAAGGTAAAGAAAAACAAAGAATAAAGAACAAGTATAAAGAAAAACAGAAATACAAAGAGAAAGGTAAAGAAAAACAAAGAATAAAGAACAAGTATAAAGAAAAACAGAAATACAAAGAGAAAGGTAAAGAAAAACAGAAAGAACAAAGAACAACAGAAAAAGGGAGAGCTAAAGCAGAAAAAACTGAGAACAAGTAAAAACTAAGAAACAGACAAAGTTAAGAAAAACAGAAATGAAAAACAGGAGTATAAAAGGCCCAGAGTGGCGAAATTGAACACAAGAGCGGGTGGGCCAGCCTGAAGAAGGCTAAATTAAGCCGAAACGTCGCGAATGGCCCAACCCCAGTGCACTACACCCGCTTAAGGGTAATTTTTTGAACAGGGGGCACCAACACCAGTCCCAATGATGGCCCGTGCACTCAGGTTCCGGCATAGCCGGGCCTGCTCATTTCCTAACACCTTACCAGCCAGTGCCTCATGGGATTGGTGGTGCCCCTGCCCATTGCCTCTCTCCCTAACTATGGGGAGCCCCCCACCCACTACCTTTTCCTAACCCTAACCCCTTTGCCCCCCTCCCCTTCCCCTTCTAGCCCTAACCTTAAGGGAGCCCTAAGAACCTAAATTAAGAGAAAAAAGACAAGAAAGGTCAGAAAAAGAACAGAGTACAAAAGGAAAGGATTTACAGGAAGGGGGTGCCATAAAAGAAAAATACAGTACAAAGGACGGGATGTCTAATGAGAAGGGGGTGCCATTTAAAGAAATATAAGAAAGAATAAAGAAAAGAACACAAGAGGAATAAAGAGAAATAATAAAGAACAACAGAAAGGAAAAAAGAACAACAGAGATAAAAAGAGAAAGACAAAGAGAAATACAAAGAGAAAGGTAAAGAAAAACAAAGAATAAAGAACAAGTATAAAGAAAAACAGAAATACAAAGAGAAAGGTAAAGAAAAACAAAGAATAAAGAACAAGTATAAAGAAAAACAGAAATACAAAGAGAAAGGTAAAGAAAAACAGAAAGAACAAAGAACAACAGAAAAAGGGAGAGCTAAAGCAGAAAAAACTGAGAACAAGTAAAAACTAAGAAACAGACAAAGTTAAGAAAAACAGAAATGAAAAACAGGAGTATAAAAGGCCCAGAGTGGCGAAATTGAACACAAGAGCGGGTGGGCCAGCCTGAAGAAGGCTAAATTAAGCCGAAACGTCGCGAATGGCCCAACCCCAGTGCACTACACCCGCTTAAGGGTAATTTTTTGAACAGGGGGCACCAACACCAGTCCCAATGATGGCCCGTGCACTCAGGTTCCGGCATAGCCGGGCCTGCTCATTTCCTAACACCTTACCAGCCAGTGCCTCATGGGATTGGTGGTGCCCCTGCCCATTGCCTCTCTCCCTAACTATGGGGAGCCCCCCACCCACTACCTTTTCCTAACCCTAACCCCTTTGCCCCCCTCCCCTTCCCCTTCTAGCCCTAACCTTAAGGGAGCCCTAAGAACCTAAATTAAGAGAAAAAAGACAAGAAAGGTCAGAAAAAGAACAGAGTACAAAAGGAAAGGATTTACAGGAAGGGGGTGCCATAAAAGAAAAATACAGTACAAAGGACGGGATGTCTAATGAGAAGGGGGTGCCATTTAAAGAAATATAAGAAAGAATAAAGAAAAGAACACAAGAGGAATAAAGAGAAATAATAAAGAACAACAGAAAGGAAAAAAGAACAACAGAGATAAAAAGAGAAAGACAAAGAGAAATACAAAGAGAAAGGTAAAGAAAAACAAAGAATAAAGAACAAGTATAAAGAAAAACAGAAATACAAAGAGAAAGGTAAAGAAAAACAAAGAATAAAGAACAAGTATAAAGAAAAACAGAAATACAAAGAGAAAGGTAAAGAAAAACAGAAAGAACAAAGAACAACAGAAAAAGGGAGAGCTAAAGCAGAAAAAACTGAGAACAAGTAAAAACTAAGAAACAGACAAAGTTAAGAAAAACAGAAATGAAAAACAGGAGTATAAAAGGCCCAGAGTGGCGAAATTGAACACAAGAGCGGGTGGGCCAGCCTGAAGAAGGCTAAATTAAGCCGAAACGTCGCGAATGGCCCAACCCCAGTGCACTACACCCGCTTAAGGGTAATTTTTTGAACAGGGGGCACCAACACCAGTCCCAATGATGGCCCGTGCACTCAGGTTCCGGCATAGCCGGGCCTGCTCATTTCCTAACACCTTACCAGCCAGTGCCTCATGGGATTGGTGGTGCCCCTGCCCATTGCCTCTCTCCCTAACTATGGGGAGCCCCCCACCCACTACCTTTTCCTAACCCTAACCCCTTTGCCCCCCTCCCCTTCCCCTTCTAGCCCTAACCTTAAGGGAGCCCTAAGAACCTAAATTAAGAGAAAAAAGACAAGAAAGGTCAGAAAAAGAACAGAGTACAAAAGGAAAGGATTTACAGGAAGGGGGTGCCATAAAAGAAAAATACAGTACAAAGGACGGGATGTCTAATGAGAAGGGGGTGCCATTTAAAGAAATATAAGAAAGAATAAAGAAAAGAACACAAGAGGAATAAAGAGAAATAATAAAGAACAACAGAAAGGAAAAAAGAACAACAGAGATAAAAAGAGAAAGACAAAGAGAAATACAAAGAGAAAGGTAAAGAAAAACAAAGAATAAAGAACAAGTATAAAGAAAAACAGAAATACAAAGAGAAAGGTAAAGAAAAACAAAGAATAAAGAACAAGTATAAAGAAAAACAGAAATACAAAGAGAAAGGTAAAGAAAAACAGAAAGAACAAAGAACAACAGAAAAAGGGAGAGCTAAAGCAGAAAAAACTGAGAACAAGTAAAAACTAAGAAACAGACAAAGTTAAGAAAAACAGAAATGAAAAACAGGAGTATAAAAGGCCCAGAGTGGCGAAATTGAACACAAGAGCGGGTGGGCCAGCCTGAAGAAGGCTAAATTAAGCCGAAACGTCGCGAATGGCCCAACCCCAGTGCACTACACCCGCTTAAGGGTAATTTTTTGAACAGGGGGCACCAACACCAGTCCCAATGATGGCCCGTGCACTCAGGTTCCGGCATAGCCGGGCCTGCTCATTTCCTAACACCTTACCAGCCAGTGCCTCATGGGATTGGTGGTGCCCCTGCCCATTGCCTCTCTCCCTAACTATGGGGAGCCCCCCACCCACTACCTTTTCCTAACCCTAACCCCTTTGCCCCCCTCCCCTTCCCCTTCTAGCCCTAACCTTAAGGGAGCCCTAAGAACCTAAATTAAGAGAAAAAAGACAAGAAAGGTCAGAAAAAGAACAGAGTACAAAAGGAAAGGATTTACAGGAAGGGGGTGCCATAAAAGAAAAATACAGTACAAAGGACGGGATGTCTAATGAGAAGGGGGTGCCATTTAAAGAAATATAAGAAAGAATAAAGAAAAGAACACAAGAGGAATAAAGAGAAATAATAAAGAACAACAGAAAGGAAAAAAGAACAACAGAGATAAAAAGAGAAAGACAAAGAGAAATACAAAGAGAAAGGTAAAGAAAAACAAAGAATAAAGAACAAGTATAAAGAAAAACAGAAATACAAAGAGAAAGGTAAAGAAAAACAAAGAATAAAGAACAAGTATAAAGAAAAACAGAAATACAAAGAGAAAGGTAAAGAAAAACAGAAAGAACAAAGAACAACAGAAAAAGGGAGAGCTAAAGCAGAAAAAACTGAGAACAAGTAAAAACTAAGAAACAGACAAAGTTAAGAAAAACAGAAATGAAAAACAGGAGTATAAAAGGCCCAGAGTGGCGAAATTGAACACAAGAGCGGGTGGGCCAGCCTGAAGAAGGCTAAATTAAGCCGAAACGTCGCGAATGGCCCAACCCCAGTGCACTACACCCGCTTAAGGGTAATTTTTTGAACAGGGGGCACCAACACCAGTCCCAATGATGGCCCGTGCACTCAGGTTCCGGCATAGCCGGGCCTGCTCATTTCCTAACACCTTACCAGCCAGTGCCTCATGGGATTGGTGGTGCCCCTGCCCATTGCCTCTCTCCCTAACTATGGGGAGCCCCCCACCCACTACCTTTTCCTAACCCTAACCCCTTTGCCCCCCTCCCCTTCCCCTTCTAGCCCTAACCTTAAGGGAGCCCTAAGAACCTAAATTAAGAGAAAAAAGACAAGAAAGGTCAGAAAAAGAACAGAGTACAAAAGGAAAGGATTTACAGGAAGGGGGTGCCATAAAAGAAAAATACAGTACAAAGGACGGGATGTCTAATGAGAAGGGGGTGCCATTTAAAGAAATATAAGAAAGAATAAAGAAAAGAACACAAGAGGAATAAAGAGAAATAATAAAGAACAACAGAAAGGAAAAAAGAACAACAGAGATAAAAAGAGAAAGACAAAGAGAAATACAAAGAGAAAGGTAAAGAAAAACAAAGAATAAAGAACAAGTATAAAGAAAAACAGAAATACAAAGAGAAAGGTAAAGAAAAACAAAGAATAAAGAACAAGTATAAAGAAAAACAGAAATACAAAGAGAAAGGTAAAGAAAAACAGAAAGAACAAAGAACAACAGAAAAAGGGAGAGCTAAAGCAGAAAAAACTGAGAACAAGTAAAAACTAAGAAACAGACAAAGTTAAGAAAAACAGAAATGAAAAACAGGAGTATAAAAGGCCCAGAGTGGCGAAATTGAACACAAGAGCGGGTGGGCCAGCCTGAAGAAGGCTAAATTAAGCCGAAACGTCGCGAATGGCCCAACCCCAGTGCACTACACCCGCTTAAGGGTAATTTTTTGAACAGGGGGCACCAACACCAGTCCCAATGATGGCCCGTGCACTCAGGTTCCGGCATAGCCGGGCCTGCTCATTTCCTAACACCTTACCAGCCAGTGCCTCATGGGATTGGTGGTGCCCCTGCCCATTGCCTCTCTCCCTAACTATGGGGAGCCCCCCACCCACTACCTTTTCCTAACCCTAACCCCTTTGCCCCCCTCCCCTTCCCCTTCTAGCCCTAACCTTAAGGGAGCCCTAAGAACCTAAATTAAGAGAAAAAAGACAAGAAAGGTCAGAAAAAGAACAGAGTACAAAAGGAAAGGATTTACAGGAAGGGGGTGCCATAAAAGAAAAATACAGTACAAAGGACGGGATGTCTAATGAGAAGGGGGTGCCATTTAAAGAAATATAAGAAAGAATAAAGAAAAGAACACAAGAGGAATAAAGAGAAATAATAAAGAACAACAGAAAGGAAAAAAGAACAACAGAGATAAAAAGAGAAAGACAAAGAGAAATACAAAGAGAAAGGTAAAGAAAAACAAAGAATAAAGAACAAGTATAAAGAAAAACAGAAATACAAAGAGAAAGGTAAAGAAAAACAAAGAATAAAGAACAAGTATAAAGAAAAACAGAAATACAAAGAGAAAGGTAAAGAAAAACAGAAAGAACAAAGAACAACAGAAAAAGGGAGAGCTAAAGCAGAAAAAACTGAGAACAAGTAAAAACTAAGAAACAGACAAAGTTAAGAAAAACAGAAATGAAAAACAGGAGTATAAAAGGCCCAGAGTGGCGAAATTGAACACAAGAGCGGGTGGGCCAGCCTGAAGAAGGCTAAATTAAGCCGAAACGTCGCGAATGGCCCAACCCCAGTGCACTACACCCGCTTAAGGGTAATTTTTTGAACAGGGGGCACCAACACCAGTCCCAATGATGGCCCGTGCACTCAGGTTCCGGCATAGCCGGGCCTGCTCATTTCCTAACACCTTACCAGCCAGTGCCTCATGGGATTGGTGGTGCCCCTGCCCATTGCCTCTCTCCCTAACTATGGGGAGCCCCCCACCCACTACCTTTTCCTAACCCTAACCCCTTTGCCCCCCTCCCCTTCCCCTTCTAGCCCTAACCTTAAGGGAGCCCTAAGAACCTAAATTAAGAGAAAAAAGACAAGAAAGGTCAGAAAAAGAACAGAGTACAAAAGGAAAGGATTTACAGGAAGGGGGTGCCATAAAAGAAAAATACAGTACAAAGGACGGGATGTCTAATGAGAAGGGGGTGCCATTTAAAGAAATATAAGAAAGAATAAAGAAAAGAACACAAGAGGAATAAAGAGAAATAATAAAGAACAACAGAAAGGAAAAAAGAACAACAGAGATAAAAAGAGAAAGACAAAGAGAAATACAAAGAGAAAGGTAAAGAAAAACAAAGAATAAAGAACAAGTATAAAGAAAAACAGAAATACAAAGAGAAAGGTAAAGAAAAACAAAGAATAAAGAACAAGTATAAAGAAAAACAGAAATACAAAGAGAAAGGTAAAGAAAAACAGAAAGAACAAAGAACAACAGAAAAAGGGAGAGCTAAAGCAGAAAAAACTGAGAACAAGTAAAAACTAAGAAACAGACAAAGTTAAGAAAAACAGAAATGAAAAACAGGAGTATAAAAGGCCCAGAGTGGCGAAATTGAACACAAGAGCGGGTGGGCCAGCCTGAAGAAGGCTAAATTAAGCCGAAACGTCGCGAATGGCCCAACCCCAGTGCACTACACCCGCTTAAGGGTAATTTTTTGAACAGGGGGCACCAACACCAGTCCCAATGATGGCCCGTGCACTCAGGTTCCGGCATAGCCGGGCCTGCTCATTTCCTAACACCTTACCAGCCAGTGCCTCATGGGATTGGTGGTGCCCCTGCCCATTGCCTCTCTCCCTAACTATGGGGAGCCCCCCACCCACTACCTTTTCCTAACCCTAACCCCTTTGCCCCCCTCCCCTTCCCCTTCTAGCCCTAACCTTAAGGGAGCCCTAAGAACCTAAATTAAGAGAAAAAAGACAAGAAAGGTCAGAAAAAGAACAGAGTACAAAAGGAAAGGATTTACAGGAAGGGGGTGCCATAAAAGAAAAATACAGTACAAAGGACGGGATGTCTAATGAGAAGGGGGTGCCATTTAAAGAAATATAAGAAAGAATAAAGAAAAGAACACAAGAGGAATAAAGAGAAATAATAAAGAACAACAGAAAGGAAAAAAGAACAACAGAGATAAAAAGAGAAAGACAAAGAGAAATACAAAGAGAAAGGTAAAGAAAAACAAAGAATAAAGAACAAGTATAAAGAAAAACAGAAATACAAAGAGAAAGGTAAAGAAAAACAAAGAATAAAGAACAAGTATAAAGAAAAACAGAAATACAAAGAGAAAGGTAAAGAAAAACAGAAAGAACAAAGAACAACAGAAAAAGGGAGAGCTAAAGCAGAAAAAACTGAGAACAAGTAAAAACTAAGAAACAGACAAAGTTAAGAAAAACAGAAATGAAAAACAGGAGTATAAAAGGCCCAGAGTGGCGAAATTGAACACAAGAGCGGGTGGGCCAGCCTGAAGAAGGCTAAATTAAGCCGAAACGTCGCGAATGGCCCAACCCCAGTGCACTACACCCGCTTAAGGGTAATTTTTTGAACAGGGGGCACCAACACCAGTCCCAATGATGGCCCGTGCACTCAGGTTCCGGCATAGCCGGGCCTGCTCATTTCCTAACACCTTACCAGCCAGTGCCTCATGGGATTGGTGGTGCCCCTGCCCATTGCCTCTCTCCCTAACTATGGGGAGCCCCCCACCCACTACCTTTTCCTAACCCTAACCCCTTTGCCCCCCTCCCCTTCCCCTTCTAGCCCTAACCTTAAGGGAGCCCTAAGAACCTAAATTAAGAGAAAAAAGACAAGAAAGGTCAGAAAAAGAACAGAGTACAAAAGGAAAGGATTTACAGGAAGGGGGTGCCATAAAAGAAAAATACAGTACAAAGGACGGGATGTCTAATGAGAAGGGGGTGCCATTTAAAGAAATATAAGAAAGAATAAAGAAAAGAACACAAGAGGAATAAAGAGAAATAATAAAGAACAACAGAAAGGAAAAAAGAACAACAGAGATAAAAAGAGAAAGACAAAGAGAAATACAAAGAGAAAGGTAAAGAAAAACAAAGAATAAAGAACAAGTATAAAGAAAAACAGAAATACAAAGAGAAAGGTAAAGAAAAACAAAGAATAAAGAACAAGTATAAAGAAAAACAGAAATACAAAGAGAAAGGTAAAGAAAAACAGAAAGAACAAAGAACAACAGAAAAAGGGAGAGCTAAAGCAGAAAAAACTGAGAACAAGTAAAAACTAAGAAACAGACAAAGTTAAGAAAAACAGAAATGAAAAACAGGAGTATAAAAGGCCCAGAGTGGCGAAATTGAACACAAGAGCGGGTGGGCCAGCCTGAAGAAGGCTAAATTAAGCCGAAACGTCGCGAATGGCCCAACCCCAGTGCACTACACCCGCTTAAGGGTAATTTTTTGAACAGGGGGCACCAACACCAGTCCCAATGATGGCCCGTGCACTCAGGTTCCGGCATAGCCGGGCCTGCTCATTTCCTAACACCTTACCAGCCAGTGCCTCATGGGATTGGTGGTGCCCCTGCCCATTGCCTCTCTCCCTAACTATGGGGAGCCCCCCACCCACTACCTTTTCCTAACCCTAACCCCTTTGCCCCCCTCCCCTTCCCCTTCTAGCCCTAACCTTAAGGGAGCCCTAAGAACCTAAATTAAGAGAAAAAAGACAAGAAAGGTCAGAAAAAGAACAGAGTACAAAAGGAAAGGATTTACAGGAAGGGGGTGCCATAAAAGAAAAATACAGTACAAAGGACGGGATGTCTAATGAGAAGGGGGTGCCATTTAAAGAAATATAAGAAAGAATAAAGAAAAGAACACAAGAGGAATAAAGAGAAATAATAAAGAACAACAGAAAGGAAAAAAGAACAACAGAGATAAAAAGAGAAAGACAAAGAGAAATACAAAGAGAAAGGTAAAGAAAAACAAAGAATAAAGAACAAGTATAAAGAAAAACAGAAATACAAAGAGAAAGGTAAAGAAAAACAAAGAATAAAGAACAAGTATAAAGAAAAACAGAAATACAAAGAGAAAGGTAAAGAAAAACAGAAAGAACAAAGAACAACAGAAAAAGGGAGAGCTAAAGCAGAAAAAACTGAGAACAAGTAAAAACTAAGAAACAGACAAAGTTAAGAAAAACAGAAATGAAAAACAGGAGTATAAAAGGCCCAGAGTGGCGAAATTGAACACAAGAGCGGGTGGGCCAGCCTGAAGAAGGCTAAATTAAGCCGAAACGTCGCGAATGGCCCAACCCCAGTGCACTACACCCGCTTAAGGGTAATTTTTTGAACAGGGGGCACCAACACCAGTCCCAATGATGGCCCGTGCACTCAGGTTCCGGCATAGCCGGGCCTGCTCATTTCCTAACACCTTACCAGCCAGTGCCTCATGGGATTGGTGGTGCCCCTGCCCATTGCCTCTCTCCCTAACTATGGGGAGCCCCCCACCCACTACCTTTTCCTAACCCTAACCCCTTTGCCCCCCTCCCCTTCCCCTTCTAGCCCTAACCTTAAGGGAGCCCTAAGAACCTAAATTAAGAGAAAAAAGACAAGAAAGGTCAGAAAAAGAACAGAGTACAAAAGGAAAGGATTTACAGGAAGGGGGTGCCATAAAAGAAAAATACAGTACAAAGGACGGGATGTCTAATGAGAAGGGGGTGCCATTTAAAGAAATATAAGAAAGAATAAAGAAAAGAACACAAGAGGAATAAAGAGAAATAATAAAGAACAACAGAAAGGAAAAAAGAACAACAGAGATAAAAAGAGAAAGACAAAGAGAAATACAAAGAGAAAGGTAAAGAAAAACAAAGAATAAAGAACAAGTATAAAGAAAAACAGAAATACAAAGAGAAAGGTAAAGAAAAACAAAGAATAAAGAACAAGTATAAAGAAAAACAGAAATACAAAGAGAAAGGTAAAGAAAAACAGAAAGAACAAAGAACAACAGAAAAAGGGAGAGCTAAAGCAGAAAAAACTGAGAACAAGTAAAAACTAAGAAACAGACAAAGTTAAGAAAAACAGAAATGAAAAACAGGAGTATAAAAGGCCCAGAGTGGCGAAATTGAACACAAGAGCGGGTGGGCCAGCCTGAAGAAGGCTAAATTAAGCCGAAACGTCGCGAATGGCCCAACCCCAGTGCACTACACCCGCTTAAGGGTAATTTTTTGAACAGGGGGCACCAACACCAGTCCCAATGATGGCCCGTGCACTCAGGTTCCGGCATAGCCGGGCCTGCTCATTTCCTAACACCTTACCAGCCAGTGCCTCATGGGATTGGTGGTGCCCCTGCCCATTGCCTCTCTCCCTAACTATGGGGAGCCCCCCACCCACTACCTTTTCCTAACCCTAACCCCTTTGCCCCCCTCCCCTTCCCCTTCTAGCCCTAACCTTAAGGGAGCCCTAAGAACCTAAATTAAGAGAAAAAAGACAAGAAAGGTCAGAAAAAGAACAGAGTACAAAAGGAAAGGATTTACAGGAAGGGGGTGCCATAAAAGAAAAATACAGTACAAAGGACGGGATGTCTAATGAGAAGGGGGTGCCATTTAAAGAAATATAAGAAAGAATAAAGAAAAGAACACAAGAGGAATAAAGAGAAATAATAAAGAACAACAGAAAGGAAAAAAGAACAACAGAGATAAAAAGAGAAAGACAAAGAGAAATACAAAGAGAAAGGTAAAGAAAAACAAAGAATAAAGAACAAGTATAAAGAAAAACAGAAATACAAAGAGAAAGGTAAAGAAAAACAAAGAATAAAGAACAAGTATAAAGAAAAACAGAAATACAAAGAGAAAGGTAAAGAAAAACAGAAAGAACAAAGAACAACAGAAAAAGGGAGAGCTAAAGCAGAAAAAACTGAGAACAAGTAAAAACTAAGAAACAGACAAAGTTAAGAAAAACAGAAATGAAAAACAGGAGTATAAAAGGCCCAGAGTGGCGAAATTGAACACAAGAGCGGGTGGGCCAGCCTGAAGAAGGCTAAATTAAGCCGAAACGTCGCGAATGGCCCAACCCCAGTGCACTACACCCGCTTAAGGGTAATTTTTTGAACAGGGGGCACCAACACCAGTCCCAATGATGGCCCGTGCACTCAGGTTCCGGCATAGCCGGGCCTGCTCATTTCCTAACACCTTACCAGCCAGTGCCTCATGGGATTGGTGGTGCCCCTGCCCATTGCCTCTCTCCCTAACTATGGGGAGCCCCCCACCCACTACCTTTTCCTAACCCTAACCCCTTTGCCCCCCTCCCCTTCCCCTTCTAGCCCTAACCTTAAGGGAGCCCTAAGAACCTAAATTAAGAGAAAAAAGACAAGAAAGGTCAGAAAAAGAACAGAGTACAAAAGGAAAGGATTTACAGGAAGGGGGTGCCATAAAAGAAAAATACAGTACAAAGGACGGGATGTCTAATGAGAAGGGGGTGCCATTTAAAGAAATATAAGAAAGAATAAAGAAAAGAACACAAGAGGAATAAAGAGAAATAATAAAGAACAACAGAAAGGAAAAAAGAACAACAGAGATAAAAAGAGAAAGACAAAGAGAAATACAAAGAGAAAGGTAAAGAAAAACAAAGAATAAAGAACAAGTATAAAGAAAAACAGAAATACAAAGAGAAAGGTAAAGAAAAACAAAGAATAAAGAACAAGTATAAAGAAAAACAGAAATACAAAGAGAAAGGTAAAGAAAAACAGAAAGAACAAAGAACAACAGAAAAAGGGAGAGCTAAAGCAGAAAAAACTGAGAACAAGTAAAAACTAAGAAACAGACAAAGTTAAGAAAAACAGAAATGAAAAACAGGAGTATAAAAGGCCCAGAGTGGCGAAATTGAACACAAGAGCGGGTGGGCCAGCCTGAAGAAGGCTAAATTAAGCCGAAACGTCGCGAATGGCCCAACCCCAGTGCACTACACCCGCTTAAGGGTAATTTTTTGAACAGGGGGCACCAACACCAGTCCCAATGATGGCCCGTGCACTCAGGTTCCGGCATAGCCGGGCCTGCTCATTTCCTAACACCTTACCAGCCAGTGCCTCATGGGATTGGTGGTGCCCCTGCCCATTGCCTCTCTCCCTAACTATGGGGAGCCCCCCACCCACTACCTTTTCCTAACCCTAACCCCTTTGCCCCCCTCCCCTTCCCCTTCTAGCCCTAACCTTAAGGGAGCCCTAAGAACCTAAATTAAGAGAAAAAAGACAAGAAAGGTCAGAAAAAGAACAGAGTACAAAAGGAAAGGATTTACAGGAAGGGGGTGCCATAAAAGAAAAATACAGTACAAAGGACGGGATGTCTAATGAGAAGGGGGTGCCATTTAAAGAAATATAAGAAAGAATAAAGAAAAGAACACAAGAGGAATAAAGAGAAATAATAAAGAACAACAGAAAGGAAAAAAGAACAACAGAGATAAAAAGAGAAAGACAAAGAGAAATACAAAGAGAAAGGTAAAGAAAAACAAAGAATAAAGAACAAGTATAAAGAAAAACAGAAATACAAAGAGAAAGGTAAAGAAAAACAAAGAATAAAGAACAAGTATAAAGAAAAACAGAAATACAAAGAGAAAGGTAAAGAAAAACAGAAAGAACAAAGAACAACAGAAAAAGGGAGAGCTAAAGCAGAAAAAACTGAGAACAAGTAAAAACTAAGAAACAGACAAAGTTAAGAAAAACAGAAATGAAAAACAGGAGTATAAAAGGCCCAGAGTGGCGAAATTGAACACAAGAGCGGGTGGGCCAGCCTGAAGAAGGCTAAATTAAGCCGAAACGTCGCGAATGGCCCAACCCCAGTGCACTACACCCGCTTAAGGGTAATTTTTTGAACAGGGGGCACCAACACCAGTCCCAATGATGGCCCGTGCACTCAGGTTCCGGCATAGCCGGGCCTGCTCATTTCCTAACACCTTACCAGCCAGTGCCTCATGGGATTGGTGGTGCCCCTGCCCATTGCCTCTCTCCCTAACTATGGGGAGCCCCCCACCCACTACCTTTTCCTAACCCTAACCCCTTTGCCCCCCTCCCCTTCCCCTTCTAGCCCTAACCTTAAGGGAGCCCTAAGAACCTAAATTAAGAGAAAAAAGACAAGAAAGGTCAGAAAAAGAACAGAGTACAAAAGGAAAGGATTTACAGGAAGGGGGTGCCATAAAAGAAAAATACAGTACAAAGGACGGGATGTCTAATGAGAAGGGGGTGCCATTTAAAGAAATATAAGAAAGAATAAAGAAAAGAACACAAGAGGAATAAAGAGAAATAATAAAGAACAACAGAAAGGAAAAAAGAACAACAGAGATAAAAAGAGAAAGACAAAGAGAAATACAAAGAGAAAGGTAAAGAAAAACAAAGAATAAAGAACAAGTATAAAGAAAAACAGAAATACAAAGAGAAAGGTAAAGAAAAACAAAGAATAAAGAACAAGTATAAAGAAAAACAGAAATACAAAGAGAAAGGTAAAGAAAAACAGAAAGAACAAAGAACAACAGAAAAAGGGAGAGCTAAAGCAGAAAAAACTGAGAACAAGTAAAAACTAAGAAACAGACAAAGTTAAGAAAAACAGAAATGAAAAACAGGAGTATAAAAGGCCCAGAGTGGCGAAATTGAACACAAGAGCGGGTGGGCCAGCCTGAAGAAGGCTAAATTAAGCCGAAACGTCGCGAATGGCCCAACCCCAGTGCACTACACCCGCTTAAGGGTAATTTTTTGAACAGGGGGCACCAACACCAGTCCCAATGATGGCCCGTGCACTCAGGTTCCGGCATAGCCGGGCCTGCTCATTTCCTAACACCTTACCAGCCAGTGCCTCATGGGATTGGTGGTGCCCCTGCCCATTGCCTCTCTCCCTAACTATGGGGAGCCCCCCACCCACTACCTTTTCCTAACCCTAACCCCTTTGCCCCCCTCCCCTTCCCCTTCTAGCCCTAACCTTAAGGGAGCCCTAAGAACCTAAATTAAGAGAAAAAAGACAAGAAAGGTCAGAAAAAGAACAGAGTACAAAAGGAAAGGATTTACAGGAAGGGGGTGCCATAAAAGAAAAATACAGTACAAAGGACGGGATGTCTAATGAGAAGGGGGTGCCATTTAAAGAAATATAAGAAAGAATAAAGAAAAGAACACAAGAGGAATAAAGAGAAATAATAAAGAACAACAGAAAGGAAAAAAGAACAACAGAGATAAAAAGAGAAAGACAAAGAGAAATACAAAGAGAAAGGTAAAGAAAAACAAAGAATAAAGAACAAGTATAAAGAAAAACAGAAATACAAAGAGAAAGGTAAAGAAAAACAAAGAATAAAGAACAAGTATAAAGAAAAACAGAAATACAAAGAGAAAGGTAAAGAAAAACAGAAAGAACAAAGAACAACAGAAAAAGGGAGAGCTAAAGCAGAAAAAACTGAGAACAAGTAAAAACTAAGAAACAGACAAAGTTAAGAAAAACAGAAATGAAAAACAGGAGTATAAAAGGCCCAGAGTGGCGAAATTGAACACAAGAGCGGGTGGGCCAGCCTGAAGAAGGCTAAATTAAGCCGAAACGTCGCGAATGGCCCAACCCCAGTGCACTACACCCGCTTAAGGGTAATTTTTTGAACAGGGGGCACCAACACCAGTCCCAATGATGGCCCGTGCACTCAGGTTCCGGCATAGCCGGGCCTGCTCATTTCCTAACACCTTACCAGCCAGTGCCTCATGGGATTGGTGGTGCCCCTGCCCATTGCCTCTCTCCCTAACTATGGGGAGCCCCCCACCCACTACCTTTTCCTAACCCTAACCCCTTTGCCCCCCTCCCCTTCCCCTTCTAGCCCTAACCTTAAGGGAGCCCTAAGAACCTAAATTAAGAGAAAAAAGACAAGAAAGGTCAGAAAAAGAACAGAGTACAAAAGGAAAGGATTTACAGGAAGGGGGTGCCATAAAAGAAAAATACAGTACAAAGGACGGGATGTCTAATGAGAAGGGGGTGCCATTTAAAGAAATATAAGAAAGAATAAAGAAAAGAACACAAGAGGAATAAAGAGAAATAATAAAGAACAACAGAAAGGAAAAAAGAACAACAGAGATAAAAAGAGAAAGACAAAGAGAAATACAAAGAGAAAGGTAAAGAAAAACAAAGAATAAAGAACAAGTATAAAGAAAAAACAGAAATACAAAGAGAAAGGTAAAGAAAAACAAAGAATAAAGAACAAGTATAAAGAAAAACAGAAATACAAAGAGAAAGGTAAAGAAAACAGAAAGAACAAAGAACAACAGAAAAGGGAGAGCTAAAGCAGAAAAAACTGAGAACAAGTAAAACTAAGAAACAGACAAAGTTAAGAAAAAACAGAAATGAAAAACAGGAGTATAAAAAGGCCCAGAGTGGCGAAATTGAAACACAAGAGCGGGGTGGGCCAGCCTGAAGAAGGCTAAATTAAGCCGAAACGTCGCGAATGGCCCAACCCCAGTGCACTACACCCGCTTAAGGGTAATTTTTGAACAGGGGGCACCAACACCAGTCCCAATGATGGCCCGTGCACTCAGGTTCCGGCATAGCCGGGCCTGCTCATTTCCTAACACCTTACCAGCCAGTGCCTCATGGGATTGGTGGTGCCCCTGCCCATTGCCTCTCTCCCTAACTATGGGGAGCCCCCCACCCACTACCTTTTCCTAACCCTAACCCCTTTGCCCCCCTCCCCTTCCCCTTCTAGCCCTAACCTTAAGGGAGCCCTAAGAACCTAAATTAAGAGAAAAAAGACAAGAAAGGTCAGAAAAAGAACAGAGTACAAAAGGAAAGGATTTACAGGAAGGGGGTGCCATAAAAGAAAAATACAGTACAAAGGACGGGATGTCTAATGAGAAGGGGGTGCCATTTAAAGAAATATAAGAAAGAATAAAGAAAAGAACACAAGAGGAATAAAGAGAAATAATAAAGAACAACAGAAAGGAAAAAAGAACAACAGAGATAAAAAGAGAAAGACAAAGAGAAATACAAAGAGAAAGGTAAAGAAAAACAAAGAATAAAGAACAAGTATAAAGAAAACAGAAATACAAAGAGAAAGGTAAAGAAAAACAAAGAATAAAGAACAAGTATAAAGAAAAACAGAAATACAAAGAGAAAGGTAAAGAAAAACAGAAAGAACAAAGAACAACAGAAAAAGGGAGAGCTAAAGCAGAAAAAACTGAGAACAAGTAAAAACTAAGAAACAGACAAGTTAAGAAAAACAGAAATGAAAAACAGGAGTATAAAAGGCCCAGAGTGGCGAAATTGAACACAAGAGCGGGTGGGCCAGCCTGAAGAAGGCTAAATTAAGCCGAAACGTCGCGAATGGCCCAACCCCAGTGCACTACACCCGCTTAAGGGTAATTTTTTGAACAGGGGGCACCAACACCAGTCCCAATGATGGCCCGTGCACTCAGGTTCCGGCATAGCCGGGCCTGCTCATTTCCTAACACCTTACCAGCCAGTGCCTCATGGATTGGTGGTGCCCCTGCCCATTGCCTCTCTCCCTAACTATGGGGAGCCCCCCACCCACTACCTTTTCCTAACCCTAACCCTTTGCCCCCCTCCCCTTCCCCTTCTAGCCCTAACTTAAGGGAGCCCTAAGAACCTAAATTAAGAGAAAAAGACAAGAAAGGTCAGAAAAAGAACAGAGTACAAAAGGAAAGGATTTACAGGAAGGGGGTGC
>NC_140614.1:34370688-34373383 GCF_057381915.1 Diplotaxodon limnothrissa
TGGAGTCTCTTAGAGTGGAGGCTGCCCTTGCTAGCAAGAAGTTCTGTGTGTTTCTCTTCTCTGAGTCTTTACTGAAGAAGTGTTTTATAACATTTTCCTTAACAACTGACATGTGTTTTTTGTGTAAAAGAGAGAGAGACACACACACACACACACACACACACACACACTCACACTCAGCGGCTCAGAGATGAGGGAAAAACAACAGAAATCAGGATAGATTTTAATGTCAGGAGATGCCCTGTGATGCTGGGGCCATTGTGTAAGATTGGAATGTGTACCAGTGGCTGGTGGGTGGTCCTTGAAGGTCCCGGGAGGAGGCGGCGAGGAGGCAGCGGGTGGCTGGGCTTCGGCCTTGGCCCAGGAACGTCATTTATTCTGCGTGGCGCCGCGTGTGCCCTGTGCAGCTTCGATGTGTGCGGCTGACGCTCTGTGGTTCCTGTTCTGCTGATCTCCTGGTCCACACACGGCTTCAGGGTGCACTGTACAAGCGGAGAAGAAATGCATCATTGGTTACCAAAATAAAACAGTGTCTTTCTGCCTGTGTCATTCTGTTTGGTTTCTTTGAGCGTTTGTTTCTTAAATACACAGCAAGTGTCTCTCTCTCTCTCTCTCTCTCTCTCTGTCACACACACACACACACACACACACACACACACCAAAGCAAACACACCAAAGCGCGCACACACACACACACACACACACACAGACACTGTGAGGTCTGCAGTTCAAAATTTGAATCTCAGAGCTTGGTGTTTTTGTCTCCCTCCAGTGGACAAATGCAGGTATGATTAGGGTTGGTTAGGTTAAGGGGATTTAGCCAGAGCTTGACGGAATAAAATGGAATAACTGGGAAAGTAAGTGTCGTAGAGGGATGAAAGTGGTGTCTACGGGGGGGTTTTCTGCCGCTCCGCACGCGCTGGTGAAGACCCCATGTCGATAGCACCAACGGTTCTGGACTTGGTGTAAATGGGTCCAAATTTGACGGAATAAAAAGGTCAAAGTGGCAGATAGGAGTGTCCGATCGGGCCGATTCCACCACCACTGTACTCAGCAGGCCCTGCCGGGTCGTTAGACACGCAGCATGGCAGCGATTGGTGACATAACATGTAGCAGTTTCCCTTCACAGAAGCCTGTGCAGCAGGTTGGTACAGGAGCAGGCACCAGAAGCAGGCCTGTGGAGCACTATGTCATCTGCTCGGCCTTGCTTCAGGATGCACTGTACAATTCGATAGCAAGACCTCATGGGTTACCACAAAAAAAACAGTGTCTTTCTGCCTCTGTCGTTCTCTTTGGTTTGTTTGAGCGCTTGTTTTTTAAATACACAGCAAGTGTCTCTCTCTCTCTCTCTGTCTGTCTCTCTGTCACACACACACACACACAGAAGCAGAGCAGCTGCTGTGCCACTGGGATTGAACAAGAGGTGCTCCCTCTGCTGGCTCAATGCGGTACAAAGTGTCAGAAGGTGTTAGATATCTGCTTTTGACAATCAATTGCACCTGTCGTCCACAGGAGGGCGCCTAGCTGGGAAGTCCAGTACATTCCATATTAAAGTTGTTGCAAGTGCATTTTTTGTGTAAAAGACAGACACACACACACACACACACACACACACACACACACACACACTGTAAGGTCTGAAGTGCAAAATTTGAATTACATTCCTTTGTATCTCTCCCTCTCTCTCTCTGTCTCTCTCTCTCTGTCAACACACACACACACACACACACACACACACACACACACTGTAAGGTCTGAAGTGCAAAATTTGAATTGCATTCCTTTGTATCTCTCCCTCTCTCTCTCTCTCTCTCTCTCTCTCTCTCTCTGTCTCTCTCTCTCTCTCTCTCTCTCTGTCAACACACACACACACACACACACACACACACGCACACACATACGCTCAATGGAGTATAAAATAAAGACCGGGGCAGTTCTCTCACTGGAGTCTCTTAGAGTGGAGGCTGCCCTTGCTAGCAAGAAGTTCTGTGTGTTTCTCTTCTCTGAGTCTTTACTGAAGAAGTGTTTTATAACATTTTCCTTAACAACTGACATGTGTTTTTTGTGTAAAAGAGAGAGAGACACACACACACACACACACACACACACACACTCACACTCAGCGGCTCAGAGATGAGGGAAAAACAACAGAAATCAGGATAGATTTTAATGTCAGGAGATGCCCTGTGATGCTGGGGCCATTGTGTAAGATTGGAATGTGTACCAGTGGCTGGTGGGTGGTCCTTGAAGGTCCCGGGAGGAGGCGGCGAGGAGGCAGCGGGTGGCTGGGCTTCGGCCTTGGCCCAGGAACGTCATTTATTCTGCGTGGCGCCGCGTGTGCCCTGTGCAGCTTCGATGTGTGCGGCTGACGCTCTGTGGTTCCTGTTCTGCTGATCTCCTGGTCCACACACGGCTTCAGGGTGCACTGTACAAGCGGAGAAGAAATGCATCATTGGTTACCAAAATAAAACAGTGTCTTTCTGCCTGTGTCATTCTGTTTGGTTTCTTTGAGCGTTTGTTTCTTAAATACACAGCAAGTGTCTCTCTCTCTCTCTCTCTCTCTCTCTGTCACACACACACACACACACACACACACACCAAAGCAAACACACCAAAGCGCGCACACACACACACACACACACACACAGACACTGTGAGGTCTGCAGTTCAAAATTTGAATCTCAGAGCTTGGTGT
>NC_140615.1:0-115926 GCF_057381915.1 Diplotaxodon limnothrissa
CAATGTCCTGTTCATACGTTCAACTTGACCGTTCCCCATTGGGTGATAGGGTGTTGTCCTAGAACCGGCCATGGCACACAGTTTCTTGAGCTGACTGAATAGCTGATTTTCAAATTCACCTCCTTGGTCATGGTGAATGCGACAGGGGAAGCCAAACTTTAGGGCATAGTCATTGAATATCAGGTTTGCAGCAGTTTTGCCTGACTTGGAGGTGGTGGCATAGGCTTGGGCAAAACGTGTGAAGTGGTCAGTTATCACTAGTATATATTCATAACCGCCTTTGCATTTTTCAAGATGGAGAAAGTCTATACACACCAGCTCAAAGGGCTGCGTAGTTACAATGTTTGTTAAAGGAGCTCTTGTTTCATGGCTGGGCTTTTTCTGCTTTACACAGGAACAAACGTTGGTCACATAATGCTCGATGTCTGCCTGCATGTGTGGCCAAAAGAAGCGTTCACGTATCAAAGACACTGTGCGATCAACACCTTGATGGCCCATATTATTGTGCAGCTCTTCAAGTACAGTCTTTTTGAACTGATCTGGCAGGACTAGCTGTTTCCGGGCAGAAGTGAGTCTGTACAAGATGCCATTGTTATCTAGTCTTAACTTGCCCCACTCTCTGAACAAACATTTTGTCTTAGGGTCAAATGTTCTTAGCTCTTTGGGCAGTGGTTTTGAATCTGTCTGTTTACACTGTAATACAGGGCTTATAACAGGATCAGACTTTTGCGCTTCATTAAGCTGTTCTTTTGGTATGGGTGTGAATATTGCTTCTGCTGGCTCACCTTCTGCTGTGACTGACATTGCTGCAGCTGAGAGTGTCCATGCGGCAGGTGTGTCTTTCTGTACCTCAATGGCCTGGATAGCAGCTGCGATAGTGTCCGGTGGCACTTCCTCAGAGCAGTCTCTCATTAAGGTTTCTACATCAAGTGGCATTCTTGATAAAGCATCTGCATCACTGTTTTCCTTCCCTGGTTTGTACTTAATGGTGAAGTGAAAATCAGCGAGCTCAGCAACCCATCTTGATGTGGTGGCATTCAGTTTGGCTGTTGACAGAATGTACGTTAGCGGGTTGTTATCGCTGTAGACAGTAAATGTTGGGGCATAGTACAAATAGTCTCTGAATTTGTCAGTGATAGCCCACTTCAATGCTAAAAATTCTAGTTTTCCTGCATGGAAGTGGTAGTTTTTTTCAGCCGCTGTTAGAGTACGGGAGCCATAAGCAATAACTCGCAGCTTACCATCTTGTCTCTGGTACAACACTGCGCCTAGCCCTTTGTGTGAGGCGTCTGTGTGTACGATGAACGGCTGTGTGAAATCTGGGAACCCCAGCACTGGTGGGTGGAGCAAACAGTCTATTAGTTCCTCAAGCGCACGTTGATGCTGGTCAGTCCACACGATTTGTTTTGAGGAGGGCACAACTTGACTGGCTCTCTTTGGTCTTGCCCTTGTCCCTTTTGTGGTGTCTGAGTTCTCTGTGGTTTTGTCAGCTTTTAACAGTTCATACAAACAACCTGCTTTTCTGGAGAAGTCTTTTATGTATTGTCTGTAGTAGGAGAGAAGGCCTAACATTTTTCTGAGCTGACCAACATTTTGTGGTTTTATACCTTTGAGTGCTTTGACTGCTTCAAAATCTGCAGGATCCACTTTACTGCCCTCTGCAGACACTATTCTGCCCAAATAGCGCACCTCAGACTTAAACATGTCACACTTACTTGGCTTAAGCTTTATACCAAAGCCTCTCAATCTCTGGAGCACTTTTCTCACGTCCTCCAAGTGATCTTTGAACGTTTTGCTGTAAACTAATGTGTCATCCAGATAGGGGATGCAGATGTTGTCGCGCAGCCCATCCAGGCACTCTTCCATACAGCGCTGAAATGCTGCAGGGGCATTCATAAGTCCAAAGGGGATGCGAATCCACTCATATAATCCCCAGGGGGTCACAAAAGCAGTGAGTGGACGACTTTCTTCTGACATGAACCCCTGGTGGTACGCTTTCCCCTGATCTAAAAGCGAAAACCAGGAGTTTCCACCCAAACTGTCCATAATGTCCTGGACGCGTGGGATGGGCTGGCGATCAGGATGGGTTTTCCGATTCAGGTCTCTGTAGTCTATGCACAGTCTTAAAGTACCATCTTTTTTTCTAACACAAACAACTGGTGAGGAGTATGACGAGTCTGACTTCCTGACCCAGCCTTGTGCTATTAAATCATGCAGGTAACTTTTCATCTCTTGGTAGAGCGGCCGTGGCACAGACAGGTATGTTCGTTTGACTGGTTCGTTGTCTTTGAGTGATATGGTCATTTTCAGTTTTTCAATACAGCCTATATCATTGTCTGTTTTAGAGAAAGACTGGCATTCCTCTCTGAGCATCTGTTTTGCTAATACTCTCTGCTCTTCACCCAGGTGGCTAAGATCTACAGGTGGGTCCCACTCTTCGCTAGCGCTACACTGGGCTTGTGTATTTGTCTGGTTAACAGTAGCTACAGATGTGGCTTTTTCAAACACCTGGGCAGGTAAAACAGCTGTAATAGTCTGAACCGAGCCAACTAATGTACGGCCTGGAATGACAATTTCATGGTCAGTTGGGTTAGAGACACCTAGTGTTATGACAGGTAAAGTACCCTTCTTAACTTTAACCAAAGTGTCAAAAAACTCAAGATTGTCTGGCCACTGGGGGTTTAAGTCTGGCTCAAATATCATGACCATATCTTGTTTAAATGGCCCTGCTGCTATACGACCCTCAACATGCATGTGGCTTTTTTTTGGTACAGTAATACAGTCTTTCTTTGTCATCACTTTGTACTCGTCAACTGCATCTGCACTAACAGCCTGTATAAAAGCTTTCACCTTGTGTCTTTTGAGGCTGGGAAATGCTTTTCTCACTGTGCTGTACAGTTTAGCTTGGTCAGTCTTATTCACAATGTATTCAATTACATTGTAGCCTATAATAGGGCATGTGAGCTGAAAGCCTTTCATTACCAACATGGGGATGGTCAATTTCTCAGTTTGTTCAGTTCCGGAAACAAGTTGGAAGGTTGTCTCAACCCACCCAAGATATGGCATGTTGGTCCCATTTGCTGCGGTCAGGGTGAGTTCAGATGTGTCCATAATATCTGCTACATCTCTCAGCTCTGTGTGTGGCAGATAGTCCTTTTTCCACTTCTCATCGATGATTGATACCTGTGAGCCTGAGTCCCATAGAGCTTGAAGCCTGTGGCCGTCCAGAAAACACTCAACCAGACATTGCCTGCCCACCAGAGATGTGACTTTGTGAGGGGAATAATTTACATGAGCTGGCGACAGTGGTACCTGGACAGTCTCATTTTCTTTCTTAGTCTTTAAGCCAGTGTATTGTCTCTTATGTTGTCTCCAGTGTTGTTTCTGGCATGTTCTTGAACAATAAAGTGCGTTTTTACATGCTGAACACTGTCTCATGCCTGACTTTTCTTGTTTACAGTTGGAGCAATGTTGGGACTTGTGGATGATGGGCATGGTTAACACTCGTCCCTCGGTGGTAACCATTGCTGGTTTAAATGTTTCTCTTTATATGGTCTCACACCTCTGCTTCTACATCCAGCCTGAAAGTGTTCTCTACTCCCACAGAGGTAGCAGTGGGTGCAGCGCTCGTTGACTCCATTCTGCTGGCAGATGTGGCACCTCCTCTCACGGCGGGCTGGACTACCTGTGTAGTGCTGTACAGGATACTGAGGGGGTGGTGGCCTTTGACGGGGGCCCTGGAAGCTATAATACTGCTGGTCCCTATCATACTGCATAACTGGTGGTGGGGCATATGACTGAGGACCAGCCACCGGCTGCTGTAGAGTCTCTTTAATCTGAGCTATCTCTGCACTGAGACCTTTCAGGGAGGCTACACCTGTCTTAAGCTCCGCTAACTCAGTTAAAAGCTCGGGTGGTATCTTAGCTTTAACTTCTTTCACAGGGTTCTTAGCTGGTGACACATCATCTGACTGCACTGCACTCACACTTGTAGCAGTCTGTGATGCTAAACATCTCTTCTTGTTTTTCCTTTCTGCCTCATTGGCACAAGCCATATTTAACCTCTCTAACAGGAGTTCATCAGGTGTCTTAGAGTCTAACAGGAGTGGCTGCATATCTATCCTGACACTGTCACTCTGGAAGCCTGTGAGTATGGTGTGCAAACACATACGCTGAACTAAAGCTGGGTCGTATTTGAGTCCTGACTCAGATTCTTGGGAAGCAAATAAGACTTTCTGCTTTAGATCCAAAACTCTCATCAGGAAGCTTTGAGCAGTCTCTTTTGGGGTCTGTACCTCAGAGGCAAGTTGTTTATACAGTTCGGTGGCGCTCTTCTCCTGGAAATGGGAGCGCAGTATGCGGCGTAGAGTCGGAAGGGTGAGTTGAGCTTTTCCCTCCAAATAGCTGCGTAGTTGTAGACCTGGCAAGATAGCTCTGATGACAGCATCTACAATGTCAAGCTCTGAGTAACCTCTGCTCAGTCCATTTTCGATCTGGTGAGCAAGACTGGAAAATGTCAGTTTGTCTTTTTGACCTGGTTCGCCAATCTGGCCTGATATTTTGAAATCTTTCTGCCAGTAAGGGCTTGGTCGTTGGGGGGTACTTGACACAGATGAGTTAGGGACAAAGCGATTACCTTGGGAGTGAGAAATAATTGCTGTGTTAACTGCATTAGCTGTCTCTGTTACCAGTGAGGTTGCAGTATTTGGTTGCTCTCTGTGTCCTGAATCACCCTCTTCATTTGCATTTGGTTCAGTCTCAACAATTGTCTCTTTCATTATTTCAGCAATCTTATCATTAAGCAACAACAGTTCTGACATTCCTTCATCCTCAAGTACTGTTATACCTTCTCTCTCAATGTGTATTTGGATGTGTGTTAGCAGTGACAGTCGTGTTTTTCTGCTAACATCTATTTTCTCTGCAATGCCAAGGAACTCGCAGATTGACACTAGTTGGTCTTTGGACAGAGTGTGCATTTCACGCACAACCTCTTCTCGCAGCTCTTCCACCGAAGACATTGTGGCAGTAGGCTGGAAGAATTTTGCATGTACGGGTGACGCTGAGCTGAGTCGCTTTTGCAGCCCCTGATGATCTCTGGCTGGCCTCAGGAAACATGCGCTAAAACACAGCTACCAGTTCGCCTCGACAGCAACACTTTCCTCACTGCAGTCTGCCTGGGTTGTAGTGGGGGGGATGTAGCTGGCTTGGACTACGATGTGCAGATTGTGGACACCGGACATCTAAGCAGCTATCCCAGCGGTGCCTCCAAATGTTACACCCCTGAAAACAGGGGGAAAAGAATCACGAGAGTGATTATGACTTGCGTCTCTCATGCAGTAGTTTATTGCAGTGAGGAGAACGCGCGAAAGCCCCCTAGTGGAGAATAGAGACACTACTAATCGAGCCCAGAAAAGGCTTACTAGCCGATCACTGATGTATAGATTGTAGTTCTCTTAAGTAACATGAAAGCCATTAATATAACATGAAAAATAATAAACTCTTAACCACTTTCTTACCATATTTACATTATTTTCATCCTTATATCAACAGATATGAATTAGTATTAACTGAACAGTTTTATATGCAGTAGTCCTTCAACCTGTCACACACAGTGCTCAGTGTTTACAAGTGATGATGAAACGAGGGCACCCCGAGCTCAGAGACGAGGTCCAAATGTTTCAATTTCACCGCAATATAAGCAATTAGCAAAGCGCTTGTTAGTGCGCATACTCTCTCTCTCTCACTCTTTATCTGTAAATCTCCCCCCATCCCTTGTGCCGGCGGGAGATGAATATGTCTTCGATGTCCTTGGATTTCTGTCTTGTAAACACCATAAGATAAGATAAGATAAGATAAGATAAGATAAGATAGAACTTTATTAATCCCTCGGGTGGGTTCCTCTGGGAAATTCGACTTCCAAAAAAAGCACAGCAACGACCAAAGTTACAGTTACAGAACTGTTATATATATATATATATCCACACACACACACACACACACACACACACACACACACACACACACACACACACACACACACACACACACATATAAATACAGAGACAAATATAAATAAAATATACAAAGGGGATAAATAGAATAAATAGGAATAAAAAATAAAAATACAAGTGAATTGCACATTTCAAGTATTGAGTCTATTGCACTGTTGACTATTTACAAAAAGTATTGCACAAGGTATTGTACAGTGAGGTGCAGAGGCACTACAGCTTAGTTGTTCCCCCCTCCTTTGTCCTCCTGTTTCCCCTCCCTCTCCCCTCCAGAGAGGAGTTAAACAGTCTGATGGCGTGTGGGACAAAGGAGTTTTTAAGTCTGTTAGTTCTTGTCTTGGGGAGACGCAACCTGTCACTGAACAGACTCTTCTGGTTGTTTATGGCCGTGTGCAGAGGATGCCCAGCATTGTTCATAATGTCCAGCAGTTTCTTTAATGTCCTTTTCTCTGCCACTGTCACCAGAGTGTCCAGCTTCATGCCGACCACAGAGCTAGCCCTCCTGATCAGTTTCTCCAGCCTGGATGAGTCCCTCACTGTTTACCGGTGTGCATGGCGGGCCAACAGCCGGCTCCGTCTCTTGCACAGTTGTCCCGCGGGGCCAAACTCACCTTGTTACCCTTTTAATTAGTAGGAGCAGTTAATAGTGTCGGCCGCTTCTGCCGCCTCAGCACTTGCCCTGACTTCAGGAATCGCTCCAATCGATAGCAAAGACTTGGGCTCAGACGGGGAGATGGGGGAGCGGGAGGGAGTCCTTATTGCGGGAGTGGCTCGGGCACATATATGATGATGTTTGAAGTGGACTAAAACAACAAAATTATATTCTTTGAGGGACTGTTTAGGGGCAAAAACCATGCCTTCTCTGTATTCCTTGAACATTTAAAAGTATAACAGGGTCTCTCATGCTTATTCACTCAGTTTCTCCCCTCCCACATTTCCTCTCCTTTGAAAATGAATGTAATCAAAAAGCTAAGGGTTTGCTTGGTAGATTCTATTGTGCCCTTATAAGCTTTTATCCCCTCCAAGCGCTCACCTCCCGTGCTCATTTCTTTTCTTGTTTTGATTTAAAGATGCAGTGGAAGTACTTAGCATTTAGATGACATGCTGCTGGAGAGGTGTGATGGATCAGCGCCTCTTCAGAGGACTGAATTTCTTCGACAGCGCGGGGGCCAGTCGGCTGGTCAGACAGACAGAGAGACAGATCACAGAAGGACCGGCCGAGCAGGCAGCGGAATACCAAGTCTGCCTTAGTGCTGCGAGCCTGGCACAGCCGAAGGGAAAGCAGCGGCTGCTGGGAATGCCAATGCACAGCCCAGACAGCCGTCTCGCCTTAGCTCCTCTGATTGGCTAAACAGACCATTAGCTTTCTGATTATGATTAGCCGAGTCATTATCTGCACAAAAGTGGCTCATTCACCAATATTAAGAAAGCGAGGAAGCTGTATCTCTCCTATGGTCGAGGGGAAAACAGCATGTTGTCGTGTCCTCCTTGAGATGAATGTGGGCGGCAAGAAGTTCCGTTCACAAAGAAATAAAGTGGAACACTGTTTATCACCCTGCCTCACAGCTAATGTGATGAAAAAAAAAGTGTGACGCCACTGATGGAAGAAAAGAGAGGTCCTCTGCTCTTTAATGCAGATGATGCGTTGGCCATTACTTGATCGTATTTTCTGGTTGAGGGGAGAAGCAGTGTCCTCGGAGGTCATAAAATCTGGTAGAGAACAAAATAACCTTCAGCTTCCTTCGTCTCGCCTTAGATATAATTGGAAGATGTGCCATCTGTGCTTTTAAATGGACATATGCTGCTCTGCGTCTTAAGGCGAGTAAGCTGAGGGAAAACTGAATAAAATGAAGGCCGGCCCTCTCTTCCTTAGTGACCTTCTGCTTCTTCTTTTCCAGCCTTTGCCCAAGGAGCCGTCGTAGGATGCAGAGGAAAAACAGCAAGTATGAGTTTTGTGATTATCTGCTATTTTGCATAATTTGCATGCTGAGTGCATAACCCTGTTTCCAGTTCATTTGAAGAAACCAAGGATGTTTTGATTGTTGGATCTTGTAGAAAGCACAAATACTAACTTTGAAAAGAAGCAGCAAATAAGAGAGGCCCTGCCTCGAATGCATTTCATAGTGTATTTTCCAGGTATGTGTTCAATGGCGAGCTTGAATAAAGGTCCAGGTCTGGGACAATTTCCGAGTCACTTTGATGTAACAATGCAATGAGTTATTGGCAGTTTTTTGAAATGCATAAGAACTGAAAGTAAAGAGCCCCTCTGTGGCTACATCAAAGGGAGCGGCTACTTCAAGGTTCAAGTTCAAGTTCAGTTTTCTCTCAGGACATATATCGAAAGCATGTCTACATGGAAGAATGTTTTTAGTAACCAAGAGGAAAGCTACAAAAGATTTCACAATAGATTCAAAAAACAGAAAGAAAAGAATTATACTTTAAATCCCTCTAAATCAGTACCACTTGTTTTAAAGTCAGCAAGTAAACTGGAGTGGGTAGCAAGTTAGCCTGACTCAGGTTTACTTCACATCCAGAAACTTCCCTCCGGAAATGAAGTAACGACTAAACTGAAATCTTCATCGGAGAACTTGACTGAATATATCTGAACCTTTTATATTCTACAGAAAAACCCCCCAAAACAAAACAGGCATTTGGAATCTGCGTGCCGTGTGTCTCATAGCCAATATTCTAAGATTGATTTTCCTTCTTCCACTGAGAAAACAAAATGAATCACGCACAATTACCAAAGACGGGGAGAAAGGGGGGAATTGGGGGCGTCATAAATATTTATCTGCCAGCCCTGGGAATTTGTGCAATTCTGTGTGGATTTGCCAACTCATATTTAAGTGTCTGAATGATTTATGTGGTCAGTCCTGGGGTGTCACATTTGTCCACTGTCACCCTGAATCATTTATGTATTAACATTTATGGATTCATCCATATAACATATTCATGGCAGAATTCTATTATCATTCAAATGGTTTTTTTTGATCAAATGATTGGCTAAATTAAGCCATTAACTGCAGAATTTCACCGCAGGTGAAACGTATTCCACCTAGAAAAGAATATATGACATATGAACCCATTTCTTCACATAACTCATATAATTAGATTTTTTTTTTACCTTTTAGACGTGGCATAATTAACTGTGGAGTCACACCAGTGCTGTGTTTATTCACTGGAAGCAATAGTGATTTCAAAAGAAAAGAAAAGAGGTAACTATATTCAGGAAAAAAGGTGTTTCCTGTTCCCTCACAGGCTTCAATGGTGATGGATGTCAAAGCATAAATCAGTTACCGTTGAGTGTGAGGGACGTTCTATTAATACATTCCTCATTAAATTTGTCATTTATTTGATGGAATTAACAAAACAAATGTTGAAGTGTGCCTAACGCAGAGTCCTGATGCCTGTTTTCATAATGTCAGACAATGCACAGGCAAAGAATGACAAGACCTTAATTTGAGTCTCTCGTTAAATTCATAATTGGCTCATATTCTGTATGTAAAGTGTTTTTCTGGAGCTGACATGGATATGAAAATTAAAGTGGAAGGAGGGAAGTCGGTGGGTGGGTGGTGGTGCTGGTCTTGCAGTTTTTTTTCCTTTAACACCTTTGAATCTGTATATTGGCTGTTTTTGTTGTTAACTAAACTGGTTTTGTTTTTGATTAAAAAAATAATGAGGACTGCAGTTTGGCCCTGACAAAAATGTGACACCAAGAAAAGGCGTTTCTGATACTCACAGTTAGGCAGTGAATGCCCTAAAAAAAAATCAGGGCACATTTTCTTTTTCTTTTTTTACTGAAGTGAAAACGCTAATTTAGTTGTTACATGATTAAAAACAAGACTACGTTTATTTCTTTTCCTCTGTGCACAGGAACCATAATCTAATTAAAGCTGCTTTTGACTTGCTCCCTTAATTCGCAAGGGGTCACCACAGCAGGTAGCTCCACATGTTTGATTTGGCAGATTTTTACACTGGATGCCCTTACTGACACAACCCCAAAGGGATTTGTGTCTCCTCCCGGGATTAAACCGGGGATCTTTTGCTTGTTAGGCAAGTGTGTAAACTACTACACTAGGGATCTGCTAATTAATTTAGATTACTAAAGTAAAAGTTAATTTTTCACAAGCAGGCAAAAGTGACAATAAAGGCTGCTTTGTGCTGCTGCTGTTAATGCGATAGCATTAGGTTCATGGAAAATGTTGGAATTTGACATAAAATTCAAAAGGCTACACAACACAGAAAATCGTCTGGACATTTGCATAACAAGGCGCATGTCTGAAACGATCTAACTTCACAGTTAGTGTCTCACGTTTGTCTTTGTCTTTCTTTCTTCTGCTGCAGGTTCATTGACATCTATGTTGCTAAAGAAACCGAGGCCAGTCATTACACCCAAGATATTTTGTCCGTTCACCAATGAGGCTCCCAAAACTTACATCGGCTCTGACCTTCAATAATAAAAAATAAAAGATAAAATAACCCATAACATCTCCAGTCACCGCAGTGAGAGACCTGAAACATCTGAAAACTCCACGAGGGCCGCATGGTAACAACATCAGCATTGAACGTTCATCACACCCAACTTCATGGGCTAATCATGGAACAAAATCCCTATGAGAAACCCCAGAACAACCAGTGGAAAATTCACTGAAGGCCTTTTTTTTTTGTCTTTTTGTCTGCCACTGCCCAATCTGCAGGGGACAGCTCCTTGAAGATTCTTTTTATACCTTTGTGGCTTGATTTAGACTTGTCACAAGGCCTTTCAAAAGTCAGCCCCTTCATCTTCTTTACAGTCGCCGCCATGAAGCAATCCAAGGTTATATTCCAGCCAAGTTTCTTTAATGACAGTTCATTGCTTGAGTCGTGACTTTACAGAGGTTGAGGCAGGCCATATTGTCCGTTGGATTCTAGCTTTTAACACCTTTCTCTCATTTGGCCGGGTGAGATTTTTACAAGGCCATAGCCGCCAATGTCTCTGCATACACATAACGGGACGGATATTATGAAATAGCATGAAAGTCACACAAGAGATGACAGATGAGTTGACTGTCTTTGCTCACTGAATGGAGATCGTGATGGTGAAATGTGGACATTTTGGATGACTTAGCTTATACCTTATGTTGTTTGGTTTTTTTTATGTGGTGCCAACATAGACTAGAAAAGTAGTTTTTGTCAATGAACATCTTGTACACACAACTGGGAGCATTTAGCAGATGTGGACCCCTGGCTTGTTTTAATGATCTATACTGTGTGTGTGTGTGTATGTGTGCGTGGGCACAAGGGTGTGGGTGCATGTTTGCATCTGTCCGTGTGTGAATATGTGAGTACACGTGTGCTTGTGTGTGTATGTTTTTCTGTATGCGTGAGTGGGTAGGAACATCCAGAGATACACTGTGAAATAAGTCATATCCGATGCATTATTCATACTCTTGTATATTTTTGGGACACGCCCAGACCAGAGCTCACCATCTGGCAAAAAGGAAGCATTTGGGATTTTACAGATGTTGGATCTCATTTTAATCCTGGGTTCGCCTTTTCCTTTCTTCCTTCTTGTCTTTTCTTTAGTACATAGAAATATTTATATTGGGGATAAAATATAATTGAAACTGAAATTGAAACAGTATTGTCACATAAGTTAAAATTCTGTAATTAAAATCGATTTATGTGTGATTAAATGTATTTCCGAATCCTTGTCTAAACCGACTATATTTTGATATGAAATGTTTTGGCTGGCCAGATGTGCTATTTGCCAAGAAATGCTTGATATATTTAAAATTATGTACATACATACATATTGATATATATATATATATCCAACTAATGTATTTTTTGTTCTATGGGTCTTACTCTAAGGAGTTATAGAGGAGCAGTAGCACAAAAGGCATCAGTCTGAGAGAAGCAGAAGAAGTGGACACAATAACGTGAACGCCAGTAATATTTTTCCAAAAGAATACAAATAAAAAATAAAACACATTCCAAACACATCGAGCTATGGTCTGCAGATGAATAACATCTCTCCAAGCCATTTGCAAAAATAATAATCGCCACGGTGATACTTTACTAGGGGTGATTGCAGTTGGTTGCGTTATAATGTACAGGTGTTCCGGTTAATGTGCCTGCTCCTTGCTCCCCTTTTTTCATTTCTTTGTACTACAAAGCCCTGTACATCTCCATCTTAATGTATGCATTTGAGGATATAAAGAGAGCATCTGCTCCCAGAAGCTGTGGACTGTGCATTTGGTGTGTGTGCGTGTGTTTTCCAGGTCAGTACACAGTCTTCTGTGTTGTGAGAAAATACCAATTTCCACCTGATCCCATTTCTTTGATTTCATGCTGCCTTTATTTATCACTTCTATGGTTGGCACTCACCGTAAGTAAATTGTCCCTTTGTTTTGCCTCACTGTCAGTGCAGGAGCTGCTGCAGTGACTCTAAGCAGGACAGTAACACTGACGGATTTTACTCAATGATAGATAAGAACAGATGGACATACATAAACCTCCTCTGCCTCTGCATCTGAAAAATGTCCAAATCTGACAAGTATTTATGCTAGAACATGTCATCAAAGTAAGTCTGGTATGGTCCCAGTCACACAGGGCTAGCGACTGGTTTTCGACCCCTTGACAGCCTCCAGTTGCTAGGCAAATATGTGTATTGTTGTTGAGAGGTTGCTGGCTGTCACTTGGTGAAATCATTCACAGAGGGCATTACCACTAAACCCTCCTTGTGGTTGCTTTGGTTAATAGCACGTTGCTACAGTCGCCCATAGTTTTCATGGAAGATTCCGGACATGGATGCGAAAACTTGCTAAGTTTGACAGCACGTGGTGTCCATTTCTAGGTTGTGCCCTTTTTATAATTTCCCTACCACTTCGCAAGTAGTTGGCAACTGTTTGCAGACAAGTTGGTGTTTTGTATACAAATTCTTGTTGGCCACATCTGTAACCAAAATATTCTCAAGGAGGTTTTCAGTGCACTATCATACAACTTTTTGGGACCTTCAAAGTACAAGCTGTGCCTTTTGACCACTACTTTCACTTTCTAGCATCTAAGCAACAACAAGGTTCTCTATGGCGGTATATCATCTTTATGACAGATTTTTTCCCGGCAACACATGGCTGTAATGTATATAGATATTATATTTGTATTTCTGAGACAGCATTTATTTTAAAAAATAGCTGAAAAAAACCCAGAGTCTGAAAATGATATAGTAACGGTATATGAGATAAATTATGATAATAATGAAAAAAAATATTGAATGCATTGTGTAATACTATACCTGAAGTAACTGTAGAGAATAGATTTCATTACAGACAACCGAGTTATTCACTGTATAACATATCGCTTTACAAAAGTTGCCTTATGTCTTTATTATTTTAGTATTATTCCACAATATGGCAAGTGGATATTGACATATAATGCTACAAGTTATAATTGCATATAATTGCATCAGAAATGTTCCCATACTTCTCACAATTAAAACAGGCAGAGTAAATATTAATCTGATTTATTCTATGTCACAGTTTACTCAGAGCTGTGTGGCTATATGAAATCAACGCGAACCCCTAAGGCATTGTTTAGGAACTAATACTCTCTTATACCCCTGCTTAATATATAATTACCAAATGTTAATGCCTATTTAGTTACTTAATTGCTCAGAGCCACTTAACCCATTGTGCATAAAAGGTTGAAAAGTTTTATAAATTTCATGAGGCTTTTGCTTTCTTTCACAGGTCTATAAAAAGTCCTCATTAATGGGAAACTAAAAGCAGTTTTAAATGTAAGTGCTTGTAAGTATTTTTAATTAACTGCTAAGCCAGCATGACCTTGCATATACTGGTCACAGCAAAAGCCAGTTAGGTGATAATTTGCCTACCGTACTGTATATATTTAGAGTAAAGTACGAGAGTGTAAATGCATCGGATTTCTACTGTAAATCTCTCTTAAGACCCACCTTTCCTGCTAATTACTGTAAAACTAATTAAACTCTATACAACTGTGGCTCTACGGTGGAATTCATTTAGTGTTTTTCTAATCTTATTGGCCACTCAAAAATTTTTACAATGCAGCCTACACACAGAACTTTGTTCTTCATTCAACCAGTAATGGACAGTTTGACATGCGGGCCAGAGGAGCAGTGGACTGATCAGCGGAGGCCGCCACTCTGCCTCCTGAGTCAGCTGGCTCTACTGTATTCTCTCAAATGACCGAGTTCTTTCCAGGAAATCTTAAAGAAATGTAAAATTAAGGGGAAGTAAGGTATTCGTAAAATGCTTTGCCTTGCTATTATTGATTTATGAATTGGCACTGTTTTTCTTATTGGCTCACTGCGAGTGATATTTCTAGGTCATGATGTAGCATTAGTACCATCAAGAATATTAGGTGTTCCACCTGACTGTAAAAAGACTGAGGCATGTGGTTTCTGCGGATGCTGCTGAGCCAGTATTCCCACTCAACTCCCACTCAGAGATGTCCTTTCAACAAGGCCTGTCCCTGCTGCTTCCTTCCACTTTCCTTGTATGTCTTGCTGTCTCAGGGTTTTGGATGTGGGCTTCTGTCGGGATCAACAAATGTGGTATTTTTCCTCCATTCCATCTACATTACAGCACAGTATTTCACTGGATATCAGAAAACCTTTACTACACCAGACAGTGAGCTGTCAGGAAGCTACTGTGACAGAATAAAAACTCTTTGTAATGTGGATTCTATCATATATTGATGTTATAAAAATATGACTTTTACATAATCTTTATGATTATCTAGCATTTGTTAAAGGGAAAAATTGAGTGTGATAAAGGTTTGAAGAAAATCTGATGTCACTTATTATAACGGGTGGGCCATTTATATGGATACACCGTAATAACATGGGAATGGTTGGTGATATTAAAGTCCTGTTTGTGGCACATTAGTATATGTGAGGGGGCAAACTCCTCATCCTGGGTGGTGACCATGGTGGCCATTCATGGTGGCCACACTGAAACCAAGCACACCATTGTTTTTCTTGTGACATTACCACTAAGTTTGATGTGTCACATGGCCCTCTTCCTATTGAAAAAACAAAAGATGTATCCAAGATGGCCGACTTCTAAATGGCCACCATGGTCACCACCCATCTTGAGGAGTTTGCCCCCTCACATATACTAATGTGCCACAAACAGGACTTTAATATCACCAGCCATTGCCATGTTATTACGGTGTATCCATATAAATGGCCCACCCTGTACATTTGTTAAAATGTGTAGTTGCAGATATGAACTTCATAGACGATCACTTCTCAACGCAGATTACCGCCATAAAATCTGATTACATTTCTCAATCAGCTCTGGGAATTGCCCTGTAATTGACACATAAAAAAAGTGATGCTATGTATTGTAGCTACAGCCGAATAACCATGCAGTAAATGTTTGACCATCATGGAATAACACTAGAGTGGGATCAGTGGAGGGGCGAAACTCGTCATGCTATGCTTGCATGAGAGCATTTTTTTCCCTCAGATATATCGTAGCTCGAGTGTTATCAAGTGCCTTTAGCTTGTGTCTATGTGAATCCCAGCTAGCAGCAACCACCATGTAACACAATAACACCTGACACTTGATCTTACTGGCTGTTTTTGTGCTTTTAAAAAAGCAATTGTGTCAGCACTTGTGGGATATCTTTTTTCCTCTTGAATAAAACCATCAGGGCCAGCACAAGGGATAAGTGCTCCAGCACTGCGGGCCTTCATCGCTGTATTTCAGTTTTGCTGCTGAGTCTTCCCTATCCAGAATGGATCCCTGGCCGAGCCTAATGAGACACAAACACACCCTCGAGGCTCAGACTGTCTTGCTAAACACAGCATTGTTGAACGGCGCCGCAGTGTAGCGAATTAGCATTTATGCCCACATAAAAATCCATTTACTGATCCATTAGCTTAGCATAGTGCTAATGAGTTGCTAGTGATGATTCGCAAGGGACTTTGGTAGCAGAGCGTCATTAAAGGTTGACTCTTACAAAATAACAGCTTTGCATGTTGAGAGAGGGCTGTAGAATAACACAACTTCCTGTACTAACAATGTTGCTTTTATTTTATATAATCAACTTCTTATATTAAGGGCCAATTTTTCTCCTCCATCCCCACTCAAATGGTGCTCAGGAACCTGCATGTTTTGCTTGTGGGAAATTGGCATGCCACTGTCACAGGAAATCTATTTAGCCATCGCTCAAACTAATGATGAGGAGGTGGCTGTACTCAGCAGCTTGTGCCAGGTAAGCAGAGCAGAACAGGCTGCAGAAAGCCCCTTCTCAATGGTAAGTTAAAGGTAGAACACAATCAAAGGTATGAGTGAAATAAGCCCTAAGCAGATCATATCAACCCAAAGATTTCTCGAGACATTTTATTGCTTGACTCTTGCTTTCTATTACACCACTAGACACTTTAGTTTTTAATTCAGAATTGAGAAGAAATGTGTGGCTCCACGCTTTGCTCACTTCCAGCAGCACAATGAATGTGAGAAGCAGATCTATAACTGAATGAAATGTCATTTGATTTCCGTTCACAAGAGAAACCAGCAGAATGATATTAGCATCATCGGAGAAAAACCTCATTGCCAAAGCCTCCCGGTCCAGGGCCCATTGCAGTGCTGCCACACTGAAGGGGAAGCAGCTCCGGGGGGGAGATGAAGGTATAAAATGGTCGTTTTACTAGAGCAACACAAGCTAATTTATCATTCTCCAGGGGTCAGGCGACGCTTTCTTGGTTGTGAATTTTAATGTTGTTTTTTATGGGTCTTAATAAACTCTATTTTGCTGCGAGCGTTTATGCAGAAGAGCACAACATCCTTCACTCGGCTCATTTAGTGAGTCAAGGAGAGAAGGGCCGCAGCCAAATTTATCCAATGGAGTCATCAGTTTCTTGCACTAATATGACTCAGGAAGGTGAAATATTGACACTATTGGGAAAGTCATTCATGCTCTCTGCCGCATGCTCAGATTGTTCATGTTACCTTAGATTATTTCACTAATATTATGCTAACATGTAAGAATTTCATGCATAATCACTTTGGCTGTATAATTCAGGATTTCCGCTAAATGGTCAGTGATCTTGATGTGCCTCGTTTGGCTATACTAGCTGTGTGGCTCTACTGATGGCAATATTGGTCCGTTAGTCTGCGCCTTTAGTGCAAACAAAATGTCCCAAAAGATGTTTGGACTGTGTTGAAATGCTGGCCTGAGCCTTTATAGTTCTCGGAAGACTCTTAGTGACGTTGGTACTCATCTAATTACAGCTCCTCCAGGAGGATGATGTTTTGGCTTTTTCGCCAATGTCTCTGCAACTGTTTGGAGCCATCCATTCATCTTAATTTAATTAATTCCCTCTGGTATTTATACTAAACTAATATGGTAAACTTGGTAAACATTACATCTGTCCAACTTAGCTTTTTTACCATCTTAGCTGGCCATTTTAATTAGCCCATTGATTTAGCATTTAGCACAAAGTACAAGATTTCTTGTATAGATGAAACTTCCAAATCTTGTAATACTGTGAGTTTCAAACAAAAGAAAACTGTATGGACATAAAGGAATAGTAAGCAAACAACAGCAATGAAATGTTGGAATTTACTTTCTAAATATTTTTTATTTTTTTTCCAGAAAAAGAAATTTGCTTTATAACTAAAGTCCAAGGATTTATCTAAAAGCACTGTGATACTATGGTATTCAACTTTACGGGTGAATTGTAAGTGTAAGGGCCACCTCTTATTAAAAAGTCACAGGTCACATTTAACCGTTGACATAGTTACGCAGCAGGAAAATCAACCCTGATGGGGGTATAGATCTTGTGCCAGCCTACTGACTTGTTTATCAGATTTTAAGAGGTTGAGTGACACCATTTAACAAAGGGGTCAGTTCATCACATGATTACTTCCCGTTACATTGGCTCAGTGCTCCCAGCTCTGCATCCAGTCAATTACCAGGCCTAATGTTGAGGACCCGGGTGTTTATTTGAATGCTTATTGCCTTTGGACTTGACAGCAGCTACCCGTCCTTGGGACCAAACACAGAGAACGTCCAGATGTCACACAGGACGCTCAGTACTCGCTCAAGGAAAGATCGAATGTACGTTTTATTAGGGCAACATAATCTGCAGAACAGAAGCACAGAACTCTGTTCGAGGACAGCATTCGGGGAAATGTATTTCTTTATTTTAAAAAAAACCTGACACACAATAAAAGCCTGATGAATATTATTATGGATAAAGGCAAATAAGCGGCACTGGAGCTGCAGTGCATTGTTTGCGCGATTGCATTATTTATTAAGGAAGTGAGGGTAAGGCACCCTTAGAAGATAAGTCCGACCATTTCTAAATTTTTCAATTTCACATGGAAAAGCACCCATTCGCATGGAAAGACCTAAACCAACAATGAAATGTTGTTTGTGTTGCCTATGCCTCATACAGCATTCATAAATATTTATATTCATTACGGTAATTTATTATCCTATGTGCTAACATTCTCCTCTTATATATTGCAATGTATTTGGCCTTTTCTTTTTTAACTGACATAAACAAAGGCTTTTCTGAATGTATTATGATCACTCTTCATTCTGCTGTTACTGAAAGGCCGTAACGTATCATTTTATAACAATTAAATAATACCATGTAGCTTACAATGTTGACCTGCTGTGGTAATAAAATATGTTCCTTTGTTGTCTCTGAACCAGAAAGAAAGCCAAGATAAAATCTGCTTTGCACTATTTGCTTTATTTATTAACATTAAATATGACTGAATAACCCGGAGCTTTCTGTGCATTCAGACTTCAGTGCTGTGACAGTGATTAGGCACGAGCCATCGCTGCCCACCAGGACAAACTCTTTTTTCCATGCCTCCAACCAAAGAAATGAGATATCCTCAACGGTGAAATATGTAAAAGTGAAAAAAGGTCTGTCATTGCAGGCAGTCTGTCATTGCCAGTCTTGATTAGCGCAAACTCTGCTGAGCTCAGTGTACTGTCCAGACCCTCCTGACTCGAAGACGAGGTCCTCTGGGTTTTAGTTATGACAGATTGAGGGTGTCAGGAGGGACTCCCAAGGGTGTGTGTTTGTGTGTGGGGGAGTGTGCGCACCCATGCATGAGCAGTTTAACCATTTGAGTGTGGGTGCATGCATTTGCCTTTGCAACGGCCCATGATCGTAATGTGTATACAGTAGTCTGTGTGCTTGCTGTCCGCGTTCTGCCAGCGTGACTGCACGTGCTGTGTAAAATGTGTGTGTGTGACACTGTGGTTGGAGGCTGAGTGTACAGGGCCAAGATCTCATCTGTGAATCACATGTCTCCCATCAGTCTGACAGCATTAAGTCGAGCCCAATCAATACCCCGAGGGCCTCCAATTGCTGCAACTCAGTGACACACACAGAGAGACAGACACACTAGAGGGTGACTGAGAAAGGGTGAGAAGGGGAGATAGTGTATTGGAGAAATGACTTGCAAAGTGATGGATAAGACTTCAAGCCTATGTTTACTTTGCAGCTAAATTGTTCTTTATCTCATTTATCTTCCTACATTTGGGACACATAACTAAGAGGAAAAAATTGCTTTTTATATAGGGGTGTAATTACTTTTTGTTGGTAGAACTACAGATTTTATAACGAAGAAATTAAAGACGACAAAGTATATGAAAACTTACAAAAAAGTAATCTGAGAAACCCCAGAGCTCTATTCTTGGCAAAAATGGAGCACCATTATTTTTTTTCTGAGATGCTGAAAAAAATTCTCTTTATCTGCTGGCTGCAGTAAAACTAATCAGACTGGAAAAAAAAACCCACTTTCCACAGCAGATTGGCTGAGACTTTCTCTTCTAGAATAAATGAAGGTAGCCACACCCACACAAAGTGAATTCAGACCATCGCCAAATGTGCATGACAGAAATATAGTCTTCCCATTCATTTTTTTTGCATCAAATCTCCAAAGCAAAAAACCAAAACAAACCCCGAAAGCACCCCCCCCCCCTCCCCCCATGCACATACACACGCACACACTTAACCAAACATGTTTTTCTTAACTTGGCTGGATGGCATCCCAAACACTCCCATGGCCAGGAGTAGTACACGCAAATCCACAATTCTGGTGACATGCTTTGAAATATAAATAACTCATTAATGCAACTCTAAATTAAACAGTAGCTGTCACGAAAACCCATGGATCTGTTATTCAAACAGAAATACTTCATCTCTGCAGGACCTGAAGCAATCCTTTGCATACTTTGAACCCTCTATGGCATGAATTTTAGTTTTTAAGTGTTTAATGCAACAACTGAATAAATGCTAACTGGACTGCCGTTTATGTAGCGCTTTTCTACTCAAAGGGTTTTATACAACACGCCTCATTCACCCATTCTAATACACATTCATACAAGCACCTTTTCTACATCCAAGTGCTTTCTGTCTAACATCCACACACAGATTCAAACTCTGATGAACACAGTGGGAGTAACTTGGGTTCAGTACCTTGCCCAAGGGTACTTTGGCATAGAGACTGGAGCAGCCAGAGATCAAGCCTTCCAATCAGTAGTTGAGTTGTATGAATTTTATGAATTACTTGGGGGTGGTTATGGCCTAGGACGAATGTGGAATACCATGCATGATGCATGGGTCTGCATGTGCAATTGTGTGTGTTTCCGTGTGTCTGAATGTGCTTAATTGCGCTGTGTGGAACTTTATGAATCAGAGGTGGATGTCACATTTCCGTCATTTGACATTTGGATTACCATCACGTCCTGGTGTCTTACATCTACCTTCATAAAAGCTACAGACACCCACACAGACACACACACACACACCATTATGTACATGCACCTGCCAATGCTTACACACACACATCAGATATGTATAGCCTTTAACTGACCCATGATTTCCTAACTGTTCCTCAGACCTAATTCTGGGATCCTCTTGTACTCGCTGTCACTTTCATCCAGTTCACTGTCCTCACTGAGGGAGTGACCTTATGACCCTAAATGTCCAATCAAATTCTTTCCTACCATAAAATCTTTGTGTCCTCATTTCCTCCAACTTTTTACATGATCATTTTAGTGCATGATTTGATTGCTCACACATCCCATCGCTCCAACATACTTGATTCAAATGACCAACTTATGTGCATGAACTGTCGGATAACAGACTGATCATTTGAATCAGGTGTTTTGGAGTGGGGAAACACCTGAAAACCTAAAAGAAGGTGGTTCTAAATTCTAGTCCACTGCTTTACCATTATTGCCTGAAGAAAGGTGTCCTAACTGCACAATCTTGTCCTGAGGTAACCAACCAAAATATGCTGGTTTAAATAAATTAAATCTGAATCTGTCTATAAACAACTAAAAAATACTTCTTCAGATGTTCTTACAGTTTTTCTCAGTCGCTTTGGTGCGTTTCTCAGATCAGAATTGAAATTCCCATAACTATTAGTTCAACCTCCACAACACTCAGTCATTTGTGCACATCATAGTAGCAATTTCTCCTCTCTCTGAACAAACTGCAAATGATTTTGGACATGAATCAGTTGCTTCCATACATTTCCCTACTGCTTTCTGACATTTCCATTTGCTTATGTCATGTCAGTCAAAAGTAATCATACCTATGGATGCTGAATAGTCATTCCCAATAAAACTAATAGTCATACATCCATTGCTTACAGTTTTTCTCAGTCGCTTTGGTGCGTTTCTCAGAACACCATTAACATTTGCACAGCAGTTAGTGCATTTCCCAAAACAATTAGTGCAAACTGCAAAACCTAGTGGATAGCCTGCAAAAGCACGTCACATGCACAGAATTGATTATCCATACCTCAAAAGCAAGTATCCATGTCAATGAAACTGTCAGTGCCATCAAAATGAAAAGTCTTGACACCATCTTTATGAACAAGATAGTCAAATGGCATTGTCATGTTTCCACTATGACAGTTTATAATTTCAGTGTTTCCCATTGCAAAAACAATTGGTGACACCTGAAAATGCTGACGACAGCACTATGGCCTACCTGTACAGCCATCTGAAATGTGCAGTAAAGTCACTGTAGATGTTATGGGAGTCTTGGGAGTAACTGAGACACTGAATACGTACGTTTCACATTTCCATTGTGTAGAAGTGTTTGTAATCCTACAGAATTGTGCAAAAGAAAAATATGCTACAGTCACTTGTTCACTGTAGAATACATGTAAACATAAAATCACCAATTTGGTAGAGCCTCCTCATGAGTGACAGCTGTAATTCACCTGAGATCAATTGTTCAATTTCGGAGACATTTCCAAGAACAATGATACAGAAAGGTATAGGATTTGCTTGACAGATGGCCAATATTTGGCATGTGATAACTAGTTCAACAATTTTGTGTGTATGACTTAAGCAATGGATGTATGACTATTAGTTTTATTGGGAATGACTATTCAGCATCCATAGGTATGATTACTTTTGACTGACATGACATAAGCAAATGGAAATGTCAGAAAGCAGCAGGGAAATGTATGGAAGCAACTGATTCATGTCCAAAATCATTTGCAGTTTGTTCAGAGAGAGGAGAAATTGCTACTATGATGTGCACAAATGACTGAGTGTTGTGGAGGTTGAACTAATAGTTATGAGAATTTCAATTCTGATCTGAGAAACGCACCAAAGCGACTGAGAAAAACTGTAAGTCATCACACACAAAATTGTTGAACTAGTTATCACATGCCAAATATTGGCCATCTGTCAAGCAAATCCTATACCTTTCTGTATCATTTTTCCTGGAAATGTCTCCGAAATTGAACAATTGATCTCAGGTGAATTACAGCTGTCACTCATGAGGAGGCTCTACCAAATTGGTGATTTTATGTTTACATGTATTCTACAGTGAACAAGTGACTGTAGCATATTTTTCTTTTGCACAATTCTGTAGGATTACAAACACTTCTACACAATGGAAATGTGAAACGTACGTATTCAGTGTCTCAGTTACTCCCAAGACTCCCATAACATCTACAGTGACTTTACTGCACATTTCAGATGGCTGTACAGGTAGGCCATAGTGCTGTCGTCAGCATTTTCAGGTGTCACCAATTGTTTTTGCAATGGGAAACACTGAAATTATAAACTGTCATAGTGGAAACATGACAATGCCATTTGACTATCTTGTTCATAAAGATGGTGTCAAGACTTTTCATTTTGATGGCACTGACAGTTTCATTGACATGGATACTTGCTTTTGAGGTATGGATAATCAATTCTGTGCATGTGACGTGCTTTTGCAGGCTATCCACTAGGTTTTGCAGTTTGCACTAATTGTTTTGGGAAATGCACTAACTGCTGTGCAAATGTTAATGGTGTTCTGAGAAACGCACCAAAGCGACTGAGAAAAACTGTAAGTAATGGAAACAGGGAAGGAAAAAAGGCTGAGGTATGCCTAATTACTCAAGAACTGCACTGAAAATCAGTGACGACATGTCTTACAGAGCGATGAATCCAAAGTTGAAGTTTTGGTTTGAATGTGTCTACACAGTGGAGAAAGAAAAACATACTAAAGAATATCTATCCTTTATCTATCATTTATATTTTCATTGAAAAATCGGATGGATGGATGGATGGATGGATGGATGGATGGATGGATAGATAGATAGATAGATAGATAGATAGATAGATAGATAGATAGATAGATAGATAGATAGATAGATAGATAGATAGATAGATAGATAGATAGATAGATAGATAGATAGATAGATAGATAGATAGATAGATAGATGAAGAAACAGGGGGAAAGGAGACAGATTAAGCATGTTTTGCTCTGTCTCCCCTGGGGAGGCCCATGTCCAGATGGCTCATTGGAAACTATCCTCCCCCCTCATGCACAAGAGTCCTGTCTCTCATGCAACACAGAGGCCTTGTTATTTTTCACAGTTTCATGGTCTGCAGACTTTAATCTATATGACCCATCATGTATTTGATCCTAGCATCAACCCATAATCCCAACCAGAATAGTATATACTCTACGGGAACTTTGGTGTGTTCCCGTATAATTTATGTGTTAGCACAAATGTCAACTCTGATAAACACTTAAGGAAGCACACTGCTCTCTGCAAGTGTTTGAAGGTTTCAGCATAATGTTTATTGTTTGATTTAAAAAAAAAAAACAGCTAAAGAATTATTTTCTAGGACCATCATGGTGGGCACTCTTGGGATCAACACCTAAACTCTCTTCATTCTTCAGTTTTAGAAAAAATAAAAGTCCCACTCAGCACTACTGCTTTTCATTTAAGTTTTTAACGGGTACTTCTTTGACATGCAAATCAATGAGTTAGAAAACCAATGATTGGATTTCCTTACGTGTTGGCATTTGATCAGAATTTGCACCGAGATCATGCGGCAAGTCGATCAAGTGTAATTCACTATGAAATATCCAAAGTTACGCTTCAGTGGGTGCATCTGGCCCCCGCCATTCATTTTGTTTAGCTATTCCAATGTGGCAATCAAAATGAATTAGCATGACAATTTTATTTCTGAAAAGGCTTAGGGCAACCCATTTTTATTGATGAATTTCAATAAGGATTTGACAAAAGCTTCTTTGAAATTGACTGCTCCCCCCTTTCACTTGACCTTCAGGTATCTGTGTCTGTTCTCTGTATGAATGTGGGCTCCGTAAATGTCCATATCAGCCTTAATCGTTTTATATCACCATCTAGAGCTGTATTACTCGGGACTTGAGAAGGTAAGCACCCGAGGTGATGAAAAGGTCTGAATAGATGGTAATGATTGCAATAAATCTCCCAATGTGTTGTGTTAAAGAGTCACACTGCTCATTCTAATCTTTTCCTCAATTTGTAGATTGGTTTAATTTGTTGTAATTTGGATGATTGATGGTTTCCTACAGCATTAAAGGTGATACATAAATGCAGAATATCAGGTGTCACTATGCTCTGAGATTTATTAGAGTATGGAGAAGGTACATTGTGTCACAAGATCTGAGCCAAAGCGGATTATGAAAATGGCCCCGACTTCCTTAGTTTGCAGGGTTAAAAATGTTTCTAGTCACACACTGATCTACAAATGGATATTTTTACAGTTTTAGGGCAGCCTGTGCTAAATATGGCTCCTTTAATTATTTCAGAGGAGCCTTGTTTTGTTGGGTTTTCTTTTCCCCATTGGCCTGGGAAAATACAAAAAACAGCTGTGAGTTGTGTTTCTATTAAATGATTCTCTACCTATCTGACATTTTATAGGCAAAATGACTAAATCAATTATGTAATTAAGACTAAGAGACTACAGATATGCTGCATTTAGGCACATGGCTGATTCTGGCAAAATATCACCACTCAAACATGTCCACATGCACAATGAAAATGCTGTTGTTGTTCTTTTTAGTTGTCTCTGTACAACCTGGTACGTGCTGCCTACGTGTAACAGTCATAAGCTCCTGTTTGGAAAGTTCCCTACTGAAAGTTTACTTTTATTATAAATGCTACCAGACTAAATTCCACTGATAAAAACTTGAGCACTTCGTGGGAACATTTCGTTTTCTTCAAGTAAGACATGATGATAAAAAAAACAAGGCTCGCTAAGGCTATTATAAATTCATCCTGGGTCACCAACGCCCTGCTTGAGGAGCTTGATGTGGCTGTACGTGCTTGTTGCTGTGCTTTATAGACTAATCAGTCCTACAAATCTGAGACTCAATTCAGCTGATAACATTTCATTTTTTTTGTTTTTTCCTTCTTTCAAAAGGTGTCATACTGCTCTTAAGACTTTCTGAAAATGCTGAACTGCACTGAATGCAGAATACCAACTGTGTTCTTGAAGGCTCATCAGAGTCAAACAGTAGACTGCAAGGTTGTTATCCTGTGGATTTTAGTGATGAATGGCACTGCCTGCTGACTTTGGTAAGCCTCTCACCTACATTATGGTTAGGCAATACAACTTTTAAAGCCTTTAAGTGCCGGCGCGATCGTGAAAAGCTCTAATTCATCCACACAGTAACTGATAATGTTTGGACAACTTTTGTGTAAGTGATCCAGGAACAGCTGGCTCAAAAACATCAAAGTTGGTGGCAAGAGAAGAAAAATCAGGTGATCATGAAAGGCTTAAGCATGCATAAATTATGTCTAATCTTCTGATAGTTCACTGACCGAGAGAAATTTCCACCCATGGGGAAAAATGAATATCTGTACAAAAATTCCCAAATCCTTTCAGTGGTCAGCATGAATCACAACAATAGATTTACTGACCAGCCAACCTGCTGACATCACCCTCACTTATGTTTTTTTAAATTCACTAATTTATTGATAATTAATTATTGATAATTAATTTGTTTTCCCCTCTCAGCTGTTATTCATCAGACAACCGACGTTAATACGTTATTTACATCGCTTGTAATTTATGGTTTATTAAGTGCGCACATGAAATCGTTGTTTCCCACAAAAGACACAGGACTTTTTAGCATTGCTGCAGTAGTCTGATCCTCCATCTGTGAGCATTGATATTTGATAGTGTCACTTATTATGTATCACACAGTTCTTGGCTCCACAATCTACACCACTATGTTCCCCACTACAGCAGCTCCTCAAACACTCCCTGAGCAGTGACAGCCAGCAAAATCTACACCCACATCTTGCATCACCACAGCCAGACAGCCATTATTTATGGTACCTCCTGCTATGAGCCTTCAGCAGCATAACTGCAGGCCTGCTGCTACAGGTTGTTAGGGTTTTCTGGTGATAAATTGAATGGGATCCAATGCCCTAGGATCCTTAGCGCTACCACCGTCAGTGCTATCATCAAAGAGCAGGCAGTGTTTGATCTGGTCTGGATCAAAAGGTGAAGGACAAAACTGTCCTGTAGTGCTGCAAGACAAGAAGAGGTGTCACGCTGAGAGAGACGTGGACTAGATATAGATGGAACGCTGCAACGCCAGTGGAGGCTGGCATAATTGAGGCCAAGGGGAGTCCATCGTGGGTCCACGGGGAATTTTCCTAAAGGCCTCATCTGTGTTTCTTCAAAGGCAAAAGCTGCATGTAACTTTTCTCACACATTTTTATCCTCAACAGCAGTTGAATCCCATAGAGGATTCGTGGGGAAGTCAAGAAGTCTAGAAGGGTACAAGCTCTAACAAGTCGGTGACAATCCTCATTGGTTTAAGAGGATCCTTAACCGAATTCTTAATAGAAGTGGTTCTTCTTTCTCCTTTTTCTTTTTTTCAATCTTGTGTCCAACTGGCTTTTCTTTTATTGATGTTAGATGGCCAAGGAAGTAGCTTTTGGCCCCGATCATTTGAAAGCACATCATCTTCCTCCCGAAGGCAAATTCTCATTAGCTTCGAAAGTGCATCAAAGAAAACAAAGTCAAGACCATGTAAAAGAAAGGAAGAAAGAGGGGAAGGAAAAGACAAAGAGGGAGAGAGAGATCTGGTTTGCCTCACCATTCATCATCATCCATCTGTCTTAAAGGCTTGGCTCAGATCCCTTGTAGTGAAATATGTTGATAAGGAGGAAAGAAGCAGCGGCGAGGGAGAGAGGAGGAAGGAGTGATTAGCAGAGTGAAAGGAGGAGAGGAGGAGGGGCACTGGATGAAAGAGAGAGAAAGGAAATGAAGCGAGAGGAATAGAGGACAAATGAATGAGAAAAAAAAAAGTAAGTAACAAAGAGGCAGACAGTGTTCTCCATCAGATCAATGCTGCGTCTTGGAGGCCGCAGCGGCAGTCCTGAGCGCAGAGATCCTGTCTATAGTCAATTAGATGAGATGGTTCACCTCCTCCTGTCAGATGCTGGCTGAAGCCCCCAGCAGTCATAGCAGGTCTTCGTCTTCCTCCAGACTCAGACAAGCTTCCTGTTGCTCAGTGTTTTCATCTACATGAGGTTATGTGATGTGATGTTTGTGTGTGGTACTCAGGGTGCATTCAAGTGTGAGCACAAAAGTGTTCAAGTCTGTGTGAGCTGTACGTCGAAAAGTATCCTCAAATGCTCATTGTATTCCTCATAGCACAACTTTACAACTTGTATTTTAACGTAAATTGAATATTTGTATTACATATGCATTAAGTGCCTCCAAAACCACAACACTGCCTTTAACTTTCTACATTTACTTCATAAGAATGAGCCCTTCTTGCAAAGTGACCTACCTCTCTCTAACTCAAGAAGAAGTGAACGTCCCGAGCGCCTGAGTGAAGGTGCCAGGATTGCACAACAACAACAGGGCCTCTGAAACCCCAGAGAGCTGCTTTGGAAAGGCATACCTGAATGAGCGAGACTGCCGTACACAGGAAAGCAGCCCATAAGTCATTTGTGTACGCATTAAGACCTGCTGTTGTGTTTTAATGTTAAGTGACTTCCAGCAGCTGTGTGAATAAATGTTATCAATTTACATGGGGCAGAACTCAGCTCCATGGCAACTGAAAATTAATGAGATTTGCAACATGTTAAATGTGTGTTTTACTCCAATCAAAATCTTTGGCTAAGCCTAACCAAGTAGTATTTATACCTAAACCTAAGTAAGTAGTTTTGGTACCTGAACCAAACCCAAATTCAAATCAAAATGACACTCACTGAACACTTAATGTGGTACACCTTGCTACTACATCTTTGGCTTCAAACTGCCTTAATCCTTATGGCATTCATTCAGCAACAGTGTCCTCTCTTGTGCACTGTCCAAATCAATGGACGGTGCACGAGAGAGGTGGAGAAGAGAGTGCAGGCAGGGTGGAGTAGGTGGAGATGAATGGCACGGGTGATTTGTAACAGAAGGATAGCAGCAAATGTCAAAGGGAAGATTTACAAGATGGTAGTGAGACCTCCTGTGATGTATGGCTTGAAGACGTTGGCAATAACAAAAAGACTGGAGGTGGCAGAGACAGCAGGGACAGCTCAGGTTGAGTAGTTTTAAGACACATGCAGAGGAAGGATAGTGGATATATTGGACAAGTGTAGGTGCTGAATCACCACCACATCCCAAACATGCTCTATTGGATTGAGGTGTGTGGAGGTCGTTTCATGTTCAGGTTGAGAGCTTTGTGATATGACATGTTTTTCTACTTGAAGCAGTCATTAGTCTTTTGGTTTTATGCAAGAATTTTCAAGTCTCTTATCAACTATCATGAGAAATTATAAGAGAGAGCTTTTTCTGGGTGACTTCAACTTTCATGTCTGTTATGCCTTATTCTCTGTATTTGCTTCTGACTTTATCAAAATTTTGGAGTCTTTCAGTCTGAATCAACATGTGGAGCACCGTCATATATATGTGCATGATTGTAAGCTTAATGGACTTTGTTGTCTCAGACCACAATGCTGTGCTGCTCCAGATCCAACCCATCTACAGTGATTCGCTCCCAAACACTAAAATGTAGCTTTGTTGCTCATTTTTGTATAATTTTTCGCATTTACGCAACAGCTTTCATAAGCAGCAAATGTGATGTCGCTGTGGATGTCTTTGTAGGCACTTTTAATAGCTTATGCTCGAAATTTCTGAATACTGTAGCTTGAAAACTGAAAACTGCTACATTTTCTTGGTTTCCTTGGTTTAAAGAGGCAATGCAGAAACGCTGAGAGAAAATGGAAAAAGGACAAACTACATGTTTCCCTCAAGAAGCTGATGTTCATCTACCAGCTGAAATTCAAAGAAGTGAGATCCTGTCACAACTTAATACAATCCCATAATACTTCTTAATTCAATAAAATCTGTTACTTTTTCCTATCCTGTCGAATCTTCTGACAAGACTTAGCTTTGGTGTCCGGCACCCAGGTTAAAGGCACAAGTATAGGTTTGCTGTGGTTGCTAGCAGATTTCCACTGTTGCTTCTACTTTTTAACGTTTCCCTCTAAGCAGTCTCTAGCTACTAGCCAAGCGGTATTAAAAATGTGACACAGACTGGAAATGGAGAAGGTCTGCCTTCAAAGTAAAAGTTGCACTTTAAAAAAAAACACATTGGCTGCAACTGAGGCGCAACTTTTTGAAGGTGTATGGTTTCCACTTTCAGTTTGTGTCACCCTTTTTACAGCTTCACTACAAGTGTTTGTACACAAGCTCATTACTTCCTTCTAAACTATGGCTTCGGCAATCAGCTAGCAACCCAAGCAATCACAAGTAGGTTTTTGCCAACCTGTTAGGGAATGCACAACTTTGTTAAGATTAGTAGTCATCAGATGCTCACGGACCAGTCTCTATGTTTGTGTGACTGAGGCCTTATTCACCCGATCTTGCATCGTCACCATGATTCAAAATAGTAGACAAGCTAACATCATGTGGTTAGTTGGTTATGCATATGCAAACCTGAACAAATGGTATGGAGCTATAGCGGCAGTTTTTTGCAGCTTGTTTTTTTGCTCAGGCCTGATTGTGTGTGTCCATTTTTAGCGCAAGTGGTCACCAGATAGTTGGGCGAGCTGAAGGGAGCAAGTGTGATTGATTGAGTGAATGACTGAGTCCGACTGAGTTTGAAGGAGTACGTGCACACTAGAAGCCACTAATAAAGTATTAGCAGGACAAGCAATTTGCTTCTTAGCCAGGCTCCTTGGCATGAAAAGAAGGACTTTTACAATAATGAGAGAAGCAGAAGAGGCAGTGGAAATGAACTCTTATCTCAACTAAAAGAGGAAAAGAGGCAGACTTAAATGGCATAATATATCAGCATAGCACAGGGGGGTAGAGAGAGATAAATAGAGACAGAGAGAGAGGAAAAGCTGATTATTCACACATTAGCCCTTTTTAACCTCTAGTTAGGATGAACCAATTATACTATGGAGACAGCGATGGTAACAGAGCACCTGAAAACACATAGCTGATCAACAGGGCCTAAGTTACAGCTCATTATCATGATGACAATTAAAAGGTATAAGTGTGAGAAGTCAATCACACTGATATATGAAGCCTATGTATTCCTTACATGGGAAGCATGAACGTGAACATCATCACAATCAAAAATCAAGCTCTGCTTCACTGATGATAAATGTGAGCCTGGTTTTACTCAGACACCTGTATATTTAAACGTGTTAACCACTGCTGAGCCCCAAAATGTACTGATCGTGCTGCAAACACAGTTGGGTGCTGTTGGTACTGTATTACTTACGCACTAACATACCTCAGCATTCAACTCGTGGCCAAGACTACAAGTTAGCAAGACTACAGTTGCTGGCAGTTCTGTGAAGCTGTGGAAACTGTTTAGCATGTGAAGATGTTTACTTTTGGGTATGTTGCTTTTGTGACTGAAATTATACAATAAGTCATATCATTTTCTGATTTTTCTCTGACCATGTGGGGTGAATAAAGTAATGCAGATGTTACCCTTGTGATTATTTTACATCGTACATCCTCAGCATTATGCTAACTTGCTACATTTCTCTTTCATTAGAAAGACTGTGATCCTCAAGCCTTTCTGGCTTTGTTTTCTTACACAGCCTTCTGTTAGCTCACTCCAAGAATAGGCTGGACTCTCACTCTGTATTTTTGTTTTAGTATATTTTATCTGTGCTCTGTGCTTTAAATTTTGATGCGCTGAGGGACTGTAGAGTGGTGGGAGGGCTGGCCCAGAACAAACACTGGAAGTGACTCAGATGAGCTGGATGCAAGCCTGCATTCAGCAGAGGACCACAGGCATCTTCATAAAGCCATCTCACCAGATACTGAATGACTGGCACTACAGAAAGCCATGAAGGAGAGAAGGGACAAGGAAGTTTTGTCCAGTGTAGAAGACGAAAAAGCCCCAAAATGTGCTGCTGAATCTTGCTGCTACTTGCATTCCTTTGAAAATGATCAAGTTTCAAGAGCTGGTGCAGAGGATTGGTGTTTATTTTAAACTCTGTGCTAGTAAAGCACATGATCACCTTATTCTGTGCTCTCAAAGTAAATGTAACTGGATTCTACATGAGCCTGTGAGTATAGTTTTACAACTAATATATTGTGTGGATTGTTCATAATGGAAACTTTACCTTCTTCATCTGCAGGGAAATTAAATTTTGGAGATTTCATTCTCATATGCAAAAGTAATGCTCCGTGATGTTTCATTTGTCTCACAGACAACAAATGTATTGTTGATTAATTACCTACAATGAAGCACTGTATCTCATTAGATGTGGAATTTGCTGACTAGCTGGTATCTGATCTTTAAGTCCATCTGGGAGCAATATATCAGCGCTACACTAATAGCCCACTATGCATCGCTTTGGAACTTTTTCTGCATGAAACACAAATTTCATTTGCAGTCAAATGAAATGGAAATCTCTGAAAGTCAAAATGAAAAAAGATGAAAGGTATGAGCAGCCTGTGAGATTGTGTATCCTTGTAATATTTCAGTGATGCTAACTTTATTGTTGATCGTCATGGCAAGGATAGATGAGAGAAGCTGGCAGGGAAAGGTCATTTTTCATGTCACTCTTTATCCTCTCCCCTCTCGTACTTCCTCGCTGTCTTTCTTTTGTCTCCCTCTTTTTTTCTGCCAACTTTGCAAATGTAAGGCTTCGCCCTCTCTCGTTTTCCCCCCATCATTCCTCCTCCACCCCTCTCCCACCTTCTCCTCCCTCCTTCTCCTCCTCCTTGCATCTCCCTCTATCTCTGTCATCATCTCACCCCTCTTGCTCCATCGCTCCTCTCTCTCTCTCTCACCACGCTCCCCCTCCCTCTCCTCTTTCCTTTTCTTTCTCGGCGTGAAATGTGTAGCTCATTAGTTTGCTCGCCACACCGTCTCACGTCAGTCTGTCCTTCACATCTCGCTGCACTGCTAAGAAGTCATTTACGCTGCTGCGTAACCCCACCCCCACCCCCTGCAAACCTCACCACCACCAGCCTCCATATGGTTTCATCATCATTTTGCAGTAGCACAAGAAAAAGACATCCTGGCCCCTCTGAACCCCCCCCCCACACACACACACACACCCCACCCCCTCCAAGTCTGAACACTCTGTAGAACAGAAGAAACTGAAGGGTGAGGCTCATCTCTTGGAGGAGGCGGGAGGGGCGAGAGGATCAGGATTATCCCAGGCGTAATGATACAGCACTTTGATAGAACAGAAAGGGAAAGGCACAAATAGGGGGGGAACGGAAAGGAAGGAGAAGGATGGGTGGAGGAATAAAGCTTAAGCTGCTCCCGAAAATCATGTAAATGCTGAGATAATAAAGGAACTGTTTGGCATTCATAGGAGTGGGTGGCGCATCAGTGGGGAGAAATCTAAGTGAGAATGTTGACTAATGCCAGCTCTCTCGCTCACTCTTCTGATTCAGAGCCAGCGGGGTGTCTGGGTATTTTTTAAGAAGGCAGTGGGCATGGTGAAGGGGGGGGTCTAGGGTGGAGGCCTGGGAGATACTTGGCTTGAAAGTCAAACGTGCCCTGTGATTAGTTTAAGTTGCTCTGTAACATTTACTTATAAAAGTTTACTGTCAAGTAAGTTGGGTACTATGATGTTATGCCAAATTATATGTATTTATCTCTTCCTGCTTACTATGTTGAAGGTAATATTGAACTAAATATGAATTATATTTATGTGTGGGTCACAGTTACTTTGTGAATCACATGGCAAGGAAAATTTTAAAATACAATTTTTACAATGTATAATGTAAACAAAGTGAACTTCACCTTATCCAAGACTAGAAAGCGGTTTGCACATTCACTCATCAGTAATAGTCAATAATAAAAAATCAATCAAATCATGTATGACATGCTTACTATTAAGTCCAAGAAGGCAAGTGCTGATATGGTGCTGATAAAAATATGTGAAAATATTCTAATTGTCTGTGTTTCATTCATTGAAATGGCTTGTGTTATGGCTTAGCATTGTGTTTACTTCTTATATTTCATAAAGATGATGATAAAATGATAAACATTTATCTGGAGCAATGGAACTCGTCACTAACACCTTTTTTTTTTCTGAATAAAAGACCTCATGCTCCACTTTTGAAATGCTCCTGGTGTGATATGAAATCCTTCAAAGAGCAGCACAAAACTCTGTTACACAGATGCAGAAACAGACATGGCAGATGCAGTGCACTCCTGAGGTAACCCCGGCAGAAGAAACTGCCTCTTTATCAGGTCAGTGCACTCCTGGGTAGCAGGTAGTGTTACACGGTGTTACTGTCTAAAACTAATTACACTCCTTTCGAAGCATTTAGCAGTAATAACTTTAAGTACACAGCAAAATCTCCAGTGTTAAATTAACACTAGAGAGTGTCTATATGGGTCCACACCTCTGAGTGTTAAATACAACACTGTTGAGTGTTAAATTAACACTTTTGACAGTGTTATATGTTTAAAAGTAACCCAGTCAGTTTTGAAGATTAACAATGGCTAACACTGAGCAGTGCTGATTTTCTAACACTGGAAAATAACTCAAAATGTTAGAAATATTCCAGTGTTAGAAAATCAGCACTGCTCAGTGTTAGCCATTGTTAATCTTCAAAACTGACTGGGTTACTTTTAAACATATAACACTGTCAAAAGTGTTAATTTAACACTCAGAGGTGTGGACCCATATAGACACTCTCTAGTGTTAATTTAACACTGGAGATTTTCCTGTGTACTCATTTCCGTGTGACTTTATCAGCATCTCACATCTTTTTTACAGCATTGAGTTCATTGCAGGCATTCACGTATGGAAGCTCTCTTATAGTTCAGCACTTCAACCAGGTTGAGGTTTGGACTTTGGCCGGGGCTTTCAGCACATGGTTCTGTTTTTTTCAGCCATTCTTAGGATAATTGTTTTGTTGCATGACTCAGTTTCATCCAAGCTTCAGCTGTTGGGGAGATCGCCTCACATCTGACTCTAGAATATTTATACAGAGGAGTTCATCGTCGACTCAATGGCTGCAAGGAATCAAGGTCCTGTGGCTGCAAAACAAGCCCAAATCATCACTGCTCCACCACATTGCTTTATCATTGTTATGAGGTATTTGTGCTGATGTGCGCATATATTTCTGCTTTTATAGAGGTGTTCACACCTTTTGGTGATCATTTAATCAAGTGTGCATTTGATTAGCAATTCCTGGCTGCTACTTACCCTCCTAATTCCTATGGAAGGGGTGTACTTCCACAGACTTCACAGAGTTTCCTTTTCACACGACTGTATCTTTGTCTGCTGCTGTGATCTCGCAGAGCTGAGAGAGTGGCAGAAGAACATATTTAGAAAGTTTATTTAATGTAACAATACTGCATGGAAACCATATCCCATATGATTAAAATGTACTTTAGATATCCAGCATAAAATCACTTTTTTACAAAGTGGATCTCAGTGTTTCATGTGATTTGCTGTTGCTTAATGATTTTTGACATTTTAGCTGAATGAGATGGAGATAATGCAAATGATTTGTTACCCTGCTTAGGAGTTTAGTCGCGTAATTGCAATTTGTTTGGTTATATAAAAATATTACATCATTTACATGTGTGATCTCAAAGGCCCTGCACGCCCACAGTCTGCCCACACAGGCATTTTCACTTATGTTACCTAATAAGTGATGTGCTTGATTGACATTCAGCGATATCGCTAATTCCCAGTACAGCTTCACTCAATTTACACCAGAATAGAGGTCTAAGTGAAAACACCTGTGTAGGTGTGCTGGGCTTTTAAACTGCAGAGTAGCCCAATGTGCATAAAATATATGTAAATAAATGAAAGATGGCATATAATAAGAGTAGAAGTGTAAAGAAGTATAAAAAGGAAAACGTTCAGTAGTACATTAGTTTAGTGCTAGTGTATTAATGTTTTCCGACTGAGATTAATTATTGTCCATGCTTTATTTCTGCTGCTTTCATATGAGACTACAACTCCAAAACAGAGTTACAGTTATTAAAGTTTGTCATTTTGTAATTAGTTTTTATTTTTATGTCTTTTTTTCAGTTTTTGTTTTAATTCAATTTCGTTCCAGTTAGTTACCAGGGTTAGTTTTTAATGTTTCAGAATGTTTAGTTTTACTTTTGTTTCTTATGAATTTTTAGTGGGTAGTTTTAGTCTCATTATGTTTACGGGGATATGCCAGAGGCAAGATTTTGAAATATTAGTTGACTCGCAGTCTTGTAGAGATCCAAAGTCTCAATAAATATGTCCTATATACGCTTCATAAGGCAAGTTGGGATCATTTTGCTTAATTAACAAATACTAAAACACTGCAGGGTCTTCACTGAAGGAGAAGGGCCATCTCTAACAGCATAGAGGCAGTGGAAAAAAGGCGTCAGGTGGCTCTGGATAAAGAGAGCAAGCAAAGGCTTGATCAGCTGGGTCACCTGAGTGAAGGTGTCTGATGTTCGAGAGACCCAAAACACCCGATGACCTCAGGACACACCACAGAGGATGTACCATAGCTTGGCATCTGAAGGTGTGTCATTACAATAAACAAAGGCTACTTCCTCTATATGTATTATTTTATTTTAGTTCATTTTCACAGCTCGTTTGTCAGCTTTTGTGTTTTTAAACGTTTGTTTTAGTTAACTAAGTTTTCGTTGTTAGTTAAATTTTAGTTATGTCTCCAGAAATACCAGTTAGTGCACTTTCATCGAGCAGTGAAGTTGTTCTACATTTCTAAAGTGTTGCTTAGATTTTGACCCCTCAGATTTGATCCACCTCTCCATCTACCGTGAAATCTGGTGACGTTGCGCCAAAAACTACTACTCCAGCGTTATTCTGTAGTTGAGAGATGCACTCACCAGGGGAGAGAAGCAGCAAATATACACATCCAGTCTCTCACTGTGTTACAAGGCTCATGAATTATGTATTATGGCTGCACTTAAATTCTGTTCTGGCATTTCACGCAGGTGCATGCTTGTATTTTTAATATCAAGTGAAACTACTTGTGATTCTTCCAAGTGTAGATGAAAATGCATGACAAAATTACGCTCCTCATATTCTTTTGGTGTCGAAACAGTGCCTCTCTTTATAGCTTCCAAGTTTTATATAGTGTTTCCTATATTGTCCTTTATTGTCATTTCTACTGGAATGACTACTGTTGATAATGGACCTGATTTTCATCATTATTCACTATCAAAGGTTAAAGTGGATTTGGCAGGTGGGGGAATTCTAATATCAAGGGGCAAAGGATTACACAGTAAATTTAATTTTGGTTTGTTTTTTTAAAACTATATTTCAAAAAACAAGAGTAGTGCTGCTACGCCAATATTAAATGTTTTAATATTGGTGGGGTGGATTTAGGGTTCCAACTGATTTCAATAAGGTATAAGCAGATGTTTCATGCTTTTTATGGCTGATTTCAACTCCTATACAGTATAATGCTAGTATAAAAGGTAGAATTAGGTGAGTGAAATGAATAAAAAGATGAGATAATCATTAAATATTATAACTGATAATATATAAATTCATAACAACTCTTAATGTACACTAACACTGACCATGAAGAGGCTGCTTTGTAGCAGTCCAGCATACTGAATCACACTGTAAACTTCACCACGGTGCTGCAAACTAACCACTGTAGCCTGCTCAAAACAATCCTCAGTTTCTCTTGCAAGACGTTTCACAGAGACATAATTCAGCAACACATTGTGTATATACAATGTATATCCAATATCTGGTTTAAAAGCTCTCAATAGAAATGCAGACATTCTATGTAAGCTTGACACTTCCTGTTTATCAAAATTCACATCCTGAGCTATGTTTGAAAATGTTTGTCTTTCAATGGACAACACAGCAGCTGTATCTTTAGCTAATACACATATTTTGTGACAAGCTGTGCAGAAACAATTTGTGTGTTTGGAGATTTTTTGAGTTGATTGAAAAGTTAAATTTGCTCGCTCGTCTTCTGTGCTAGATGCTAAAGTACCCCAGCTTTATTTACATCTGCACCATGAACGCATCACAGGCACGAGAAGGGCACGAGCGTGCCGTGGGATGTCATTATTTTAATTGTTTTCTTATTACTGAGCAAGTGTCGCTACTGGAAGCAACACCGACCTACAGCACACAAAAAACTGGGCTCATTGGACAGTAATATGCATTAATCAGATTTAAATGCTCATTAATTTAAGGTGTCTGGATGCCATTCTGGGCCACTTTAACCCCTGTTCATTTACTGGGTATACATAACATTTCCTAATAATTCTGCTTCTCTCTTGCAGAGTAAAATCATTATGGGAAAATCGTTAATCCCCAGAACAACCAAAGGCTCCTGTTTGGAGTGTGGCCACAAGTACTTTTGAGCGCTTAGAGACCTTACATTCTACGACTCTACGATACATATACTGTATAACTGAAGAGAAGTTTTGGTTTCAGAAGATTCATAGCTCATTAACTGTATTTATTGCTTTCCCGCAGTGGAAGGCACTGCACTGTATTCAGCATCAACAACCCTCTTTATTACTGGCAAAAGACAGGATTTATGCGCTTTGTGTTATAGCCTGATTCTGTCAAAAACCTGTCACAGTAGTGGCTAGTCCACCGAGTATTACTTCCCCTAATCTTCATGTTTACAATAGTGCTGGGATTTTTAAATTATTCTATCTATATTATTCATACAATGCATGCATAATTTTGGGCAATATTGTGTTATGTGATGGCTTCTGGTTAACCATTTTCATACATGCACTGCAGCCGGAGCTTTTCAAGGCGTTAGGTAATGTGTGTGAGAAGTCCGACGCAGGTGGTCAGATTGGACATCCAACAATCTTTAACTAACCAGCTCTGTAATACAAAGTCTATATGTGGTCCAATTCTTCTGATGTGAGAATAAAAAAGCACTTGTCTGTAAATTCTTCGCTAGCGGGTGGTCATCCTGTGACTTGCCTCCCGCATGCGCTGCTCAGTCAGCACGCTCGTCTAAACAACAGTGAGTATTTTGAAAAGTCAGAACTCCTGCTATGTGCTGCATGTGATAAAAAGGCATTTTTGGAAAATCTCCGGCCCTGACTGATTCTGCTGTTGTCTGATATTCTGGGATATACTTCTCTTTTGAGCTTTATCCACTTTTAACTTTTGATCACAAATACACGGTTAGGTGGTGAAGGCCACAGCAAAAACCTTTAAGCTTTTGCCTCAATGAAGTAGTCTGTTGTGGATTTTGAGATGTGTTTACAGTCCTTTAGTAGAGGTCATCCTTTTTTCGTCTGCAGCTTTAGCGCGGAATGATGTCTGACTCAAGAATCTGCCGCTATTTAATTGAATCCATTCTTTCTCTGCAAGTGGAATGTAGCCACAAGCTACAACACAAGCCCAAGGCATGATCCATCTAACACCTGCTTAACACTTAGAGAGCTATTCTTTCTATATAAAGAACAGCTCTCCATTTATCTACTGTGGCTAAAAATTTATATTTCAACCGTAAAGTCTGGAAAACTTCCAAAGTGCATCAAGCTAGTTTGCGGGTGCTTTGAACAGCATTTCTAGCAAGCCAAAGAGCAATTCTCATAGATTTATTTCATATTTATATATCACCAAATCATAATAATAATTACATGAAAGCACTTTGCATTAGAGGACAAATAATTCATAAATAATCCATCAATCGTCTATGGGATTAAGAACCAGAATGGGCATAAAACTTTCTCTAACAGAGATAAACCTTCAGCAGCATGAAGCTCAGGGTGCTGGTTGAAGGTGAAAGAAAAGTGGACCTCCATTTACAGCCATTTCTCACTTACATTACTGATTAAACATATATGTGAAAAAATACATCATGTTGGCTTCTCTTGCTTTATGGCCATCAAATATTTTAATTGTGTGCTAAGCAGCTTAGAAGAGCCCATGGCAGCTGATTGGTCTGTCAAGGTTTGAGAAGTATTGAAAAAGCCCTGAGCTTTCTATCACTTGGCTTTTATAATGACGACTATAAACAAGCCAGGGTGATAGCAAGGTTAATAAATTCCGAAATGTTGGTAAAAGTAATCATTGATACCTTAGACCTCATATCTCTTGAAGAGCCTGAACCTTCATATGAAATTTCAACAATTTTGCTTAAAAAGTCAAAAGAAAATGTCATTTTCACTTTTCATTTGTTGTGAATGACCAGAGGTGACCAAACTTTTGCATGTCACTCAGTATGACTCAGGATGACTGGAGGGGGGCATTACTATAAGTGATGAGGTGCCTCTATTAAAGGGGATACTCAGTGCATTGCAAAATGTCAAGGGCAAGTATGCCTTAATGTGAAAATGAAACAGCCATGTGCACACATGCTGAAGTTGACATTTTAGTGGAACGCGGTGACCGGTCAACCCCAAATACAACCTTTTACCACTGCCAGGGTCCAATCACATTAGGATTATTTTTGGCTCTCGCTCCTTTTACCAGAATTCATCAGATTTTTGTCATTTATACATATTCCCTTCCTTAAACAAGAACCAAGAAACCTATGTCTTTTTTGAGGGGAGGGGACGGCAAAGGTACATGCATCCTCCAGGTACAGTTTTCTTCTCGCTCTCCATCACCTTGGATGTGGATTTAGAAAATGAAAACTCAGATTGCTCTATCCATTGCTGTCTTTCACGGTTTTCTTTCTTTCTGGTTGTTGACAAGGATGATAACAGAGTGATAGCGGTGCCTGCAGAATAAAACAATAAAATACATATATATTGTATACGGGCTTATGTAGGACAGCATGAACTAGAATTACGTTACCCTGATTGTGACAGATGATCGTTGTTCTGCAGTCTACCTGCTCAACAAAGAGAAATGTTTATGACTGCCAGTGTGTATGTGTGTGCACCCAATCAGGCATGCATTTTTGCCTCTGCATATGAGTGGGAGTCATTTTGAGCCACAGTCTGCATTTTAAAAGAGAAATAATAAAGGCAAGGAGGACAGAAAGGAATGAACAGGAGGGGGGGAATGCAGTAATGGGAAATCTGTCTGATGTGGAGTGTGTGTGTAAGCAGATTGCTATATTTTATGTAAATCTTAACCTTTTTCCCAGTGCTGGCTATCAGGCTTGTTGACAGCATGGTGCGTATCTGTCCTGTTGACAAGACGAGCAGAGAGACACAGAGGGAGAAAGAAAGAGAGAAAAGACCTGTCACCGCTGACTAATTACACTGCACGCAAACAGTTGAGTCCTCTGTTTACATTTGGACAGCCAAAAGAGGCCGAGATGAGCATCATTAATCAGACTTTCTATTGCGGCCTACCGACACACACACGCACGCGTGCACACACACACACACACACACAAACAAACACGTGCACCCATAAGATTACAAATAACCATCACTCATGTTTTTGATTTGACATGAAGGACGGTCTTTCTAATTACCAAAGAGTTTGCAGTGATGAATCCTGATAAAGAGTGCGACCAGATGTGGTTAATCAAAACTCTCCGGGCTTTCTGGAAGCCGGCACAGGGCTGAAAAGCTGCAGCCCGAGTCAATTGGGACACGGGCCATTTCTCTCAAAATCATTTGCAAACTGTTCAATTAGAGAGATATCATAGGATTTGATATGAATATAAAATAAACAGATTTCCCATGGACTCGCATGATGTGTGAAGCTATTGACTGCTTCTTCAAAACTTCACTGAAAGATCGGTCATCAAGGCCCGAGGAAAGCTTTGTGATTTTCCAATCAGCATCTGTAAAAGGATAATAAGTGGCAAATATGAGCAGGAAAAGTTCACTTAGCTTGTTTAGGATATGAATGTAATACTTACTCCTAATGCACTTGTGCAAAAAGGAAAGCAACCTCCATTTGAATTTAAATTCTGCTGTTTTTGTTCGACTCAGTGCTGAGCTAAAGAAATCATATTTATCTGTTTGTGACTCATTAATGCTGGTGATAACTAATGACATTTTTGCTTTTGAATATCTAATAGGGAACAGCAACAGCAAGGTAAGGCAGATGATGGGGAAGGATGAGAAGGAAAGGGAAAGAAGAGAAAATGAAAAAAGAAATCAAGGGGGTACAGCAAGCAAAGGACTCCCCTGCCTTATCGTTTTAGCCATGGTCCACTGGTCTTGGGTGGCTTCAGGTCATCTGGCACTAACACACAGAGCCTCAAGGAGAGATACACAAAATACACACTTAGACGAGGGAGAGTAGATAAAGGAGAGGGTGAGGACGAGGTAAAAACGGGACAAGTTGAGAGAGAGATGCATTGAGTGTAGTTAGTGCTGCAGGATGGAAGGCAGAGGTTTTGACCAGGGTCATCCACAAGGACAGAGGAAAGATGGAGAAGAAAGAGCAGGATAAGATGTGACCTCAGTGACTCATATCTGGAGAAGTTGTTGCAGATAGATGCAATGAAGCTACAGACCAAAAACAAAAAACAAAACAAAAAGAAAGGCGGGGCTCTGCATTACATGAAAATATGAAAATACAAATCAAAATATTAAGATTTTAAGAAGGCTGCTCTGCACTATACTGTACGTAGATAAAGCTCATAGAGAAATAGAACAGGAATGCTGCTTGTTAGTGATCACAACCATTAAATTGTGTGATTAGAGATTATTAGAGTGTAAACCCTAAAATTGCTTGCATTGTATTTTCATCGTCATTACACACATCTGCACTTTATCTCATATTTCACTTCATGCCCGACAAAGGGCGGTGCTTTCATTAAATTAAAACAAGACATTCACATGACATTAACTTCGTAATGCCTTTGTGAGCCACAGTATTAGAAAACAACAAGTGAGCTGGGAGCAAACATAAAACAGGAAGAATATGATCTATTTAAACATTTCACGTTTGCCCGTCATGAACTTTTGGAACCAACATGAAGAACAACCAGGTGGAAACTAAATGAAGTGGATTAAAAATGTAGGCTCTACCTTACAATATAAAGCGCCTTGAGGCGACTGTTGTTGTGATTTGGCGCTATATAAATAAAATTGAATTGAATTGAATTGAATTGAACTGAACTGAACTGAAAGATGATGCAACTTTGATATCCAGGTTGTGTACCTTAAAAAACTATTGGCGGAAGCTTCAATGACACAGTTTGGAATTTTGCAAGCTCACGGCACATAAATATGTGTATATGCTATCAATATTAGTGTGTGTTTGTGAGTGTTTGTTGACAGGTTACAGGTCTTCTGGGCCACTGAGCCGGACAGACAAGACGCATCACTGTCACCTCACGGCTGGTCTGACAGGCAGTCAGGACAGCCATGACAGGCGTAAGTAACACGTTTTAGCTTGGACGCTAACTCACTGTGACATATGCTCTCTAACACACAGGCTTCCCACTCACCACTTACAGCTTCTGCACTAATTATAGGCATCGCACAATGTTTTCGCTGAAATGACAGTGATTTAGAAGAAACTTGTTGGAATGATGCCTCCTGCACATTTGTCAGAGATGTACAGCCAGTTTTGTGCTGCGGCATATTTCTCGGTTTCTTCTGTGGAAGTCTTGGGCACAATGCCTCGCATGTGTTTGTAGGAGCACTTGCAGAGATGACAAATGAGGTATTTGGAGAACAAAGATGTTATAAGTCATCGGTTTCTCTTAATCATGTCGCAATTTAGGAGAGAGGGGAAAAAAACCTCTATATGCTTTGTTGTTGTTAAACTCAATCAACATAGATAATGTGATCTAATGGGCTCTATCATCATGCAAATGCAGAGAAATCTATGGAAAATACTTTTCCTCTCATACAGTTACGTGTATCATTAATCCATGATGTTTAAAATGTGATGGGAGTAATTTTGTGTGATAAAGTTCTCGTTGGATCAGATAAACCTTCCTGCATTTTCTGCTCATTTCCAAATTTTAAAGAAAAGCTGTTGATCATGTCCGGCAAGTGCTGCATTTTGGCCTACCTAATGGAGGAATCAGTGAATGTTTGATTGATGTATCACGTTTTAACACTGATTTTAAAACAGAAACATTGCTAGTAGCTATAAGTCTGGACCTCCTTGTCTCTTCTGGGCCAATGTGTAGAGCTGTCCATTGATATAGTTCAGACAGACATTGCTGCTCTGCCTTGAAATATCCATTAGTTACACACGAACAGTTTTTAAAACAGGATCTGCCGGAGCTATTGTGTTTATAACCCAGCATAAGATTTAGTTTTTTTGTAACCATTCTATAAACAACCATTCAAATCACTGATGTTTAAAGATGTAAGGCATGTGGATGTTTGACTCAAATGACTTTTTTGCAAAGAAAGTCCTTCATAATATTCTATAGATCGTGTTTACTGGAATAAATAAGCCTTTAAGACTGACTGCATGTTAGAAATACTTGAGGTAAATGATACTTCAAATTCAATAAAAAGGACAATGTATCATTCTCTAGTGTTATGATGTTTTCCCTGTGAGAGACTTCAATTGTTTGCCACAAATGATATTTGGTTTTTTTCCTAATAGAATTTGTTCTTGTTGCTTGATTTACCAAATAATTGAGACGTCAATGTGTATTATTAAAAAGGTCTGGTAACTCGTGAAGGGAAATCACGCACTAACACACAAAGCATCAGTATACGCAATGTGCAATGCATCATACAATACATAAGCATATAGGATGCACATTAGGACACTGCAGGAGCTCATGGGGAGCAATTCATTGTTCAGCTTGAAAATTTGGATTTTACAAACGCACACACGTGCTATTGTGTATGTGTGTTAGTGTGTGTGTGTGTGACTGTGTACAGCTGCGTGTAAAATCTCCTCATGTTGAATGCAGACTTTTCAAAGTAATGAGCCATTTGTTTGTGGGGAGATTAAGTGAGCTCGCAGCTGTTACCATCTCACAACTATAATTTTGGTGTTCTTAATTGAAATTTTGCACAGTCTGTTATGTGCCAAGACACATGAAACAAATGAAAACCCATATTTGGGTTTTGACAGTCTGAAGCCCGTGAGCTTTTTTTTTTTTTTTTTTTTTTTTTTTGACTTTTTGTATGTTGTAACTGCAAAAACAACAGTTGCTCTGCTGTCACTTTATAAATATTGATTGTTTAAAATGTGGAGTTCTCTTTGGCTGCAGCTTTTTCTATGAATGTATCGGCTTTGAGCATAAAAATCAAGTTTACGCTGATGTATCTCTATACATCAAAGAGATGCTAACTCTTTACAGTCATGTGAGAAAGGACTAGGTGAGGTCCTGTGAAAAGTATGATGATGATGATTAAATAGCTTGTAGAACCACTTTTAGTAGCATTGACTTTAGATACTCATTTTCTGTGTGACTTTATCAGTCTCTCTGTTTTTAGGGCCACTCTTCTTAACAATGTTGCTTTTGATTCTTTGATGTTTGCAAGCATTAGTTTATGCACAGCTCTTCTAAGGTCCTGCCACAGCATTCACAATCAGGATGAGGTCTGGATGTTGACTGGCCCATTGCAGATCTTGACATCATTGCCCTGTTGCATGACCCAGTTTGAGTCAAGCTTTAGCTGTCAGACAGATGGCTTTACATTTGACTCTAGAATACTTGAATGCTCGATAGTTAGCATGAGGTGTTTGTGCTGGTATTGTTTATTAGAGCCACTCTGGTCTCACCTGTCCAAAGGATAATGGTCCAGAAGTCTTGAAGGTTGTTCAGATGCAAATTTGCAAACCTAAGCTTTGCTCTCATGCTCTTTTAAGAAACAAAAGGCTTTCTCCTGGTAATTATTTCAAATACGCTAACTGAGGCCTTTAGAGCTCAGATGTAGCTCTTTGGGTTTTGCAGTTTGTTTGAGCGTTGAACAGTCTGACGTTCAGGTGAATTTGTTAGGATGTCCCCTCCTGAAAAGATTGTGGCTTCCTGATGATCAATTAATCAAGTTTGTGTTGATTAGTAGCACCTGCTCGTACTTGTGTAGTTGTTTAACTACATACAGTCCTGTGTTGTGCTACAGTAACATCTGTCAGTGAGCACACTATTACTAGTAGACTGTATTAAGACCACTAATGACTAATGGACCATCAGTTTAACATAATTACTGTCTAATTAGTAATACAGCACAGTGCAAAAGTCTTGAGCCCCACATTGCTTTATATATTGATTTCAGGGAGCCAGAATTTCCTGTCATTTGTCTTTGAAAGGTTTTCATTCATGTGACATCACCATTGTTGTGAACTATCAGTGCTCTTTTCTTTCCCCTCACCCCCAACCAGTCACTCCCTGAGCCTGAGTTGCCGTGGGTTTCTTACTTTTAAAAGGGAGTATTTCCTTCCCAGTGTCTCAAAGTGCTCATAGGCGACTTTTGTTGTGAATTGGGCCCATATAAATAAAGCTGAATTGAACTAAATTGTTATAACTGGTGCAAATCTGAGAAAACAAGATCAAATTTAAAATGAAGCAATTAGATTATTGTTTTTCTAGTTTTACCAGACACTCCAAGTCCTTTACATATTCAACACACACACACTGCTTTCATGCTTACCCTGGCTGAAACAACAGCAGCAGTTCTGGGGTTCAGTATATTCCCCAAAGACACATCAACGTGTGGGCCTCTGGAACAGGAGGAATGACAAATCTTCTAATTCATGGACCAGATCTCACTTGCCTTCATCATTTCACTCTGGAAACTTTTCAAACCAAACAGAGCACACATCCAGATGACAGTTTAACCAAACTTCTGCAGCCTTCTTCTTTAGCTGAGAGAACAAGAAAACCTAACATTCCATTTTTACTTCACTTTAATGGCTACCAGGGCACTTTAGGAATAATTGTAAAATTTTATTGATCAGCACTAGCTGCACTTTTCTCCTTAGAGGGGTCTAATAACATCACATGGTTCCACTGTTGCAATAAAACAGTCATTTAAGCTGTGTTGAATATAGAGACATTTTGCAGACATGAACAACTGTCTTATTATATCTCGTCACTCACATGGCTTTGTAACCTCTGTCACTCTTTGGATCATCATTCTTACAAATGAATACACTAGCCTGGCTAATGCTCATTATTATCTCCTTTCCCCCCAGTTTTACACTCATAAATGAAAAGTCAATGTCCTGAATACTTTATAAGGCCTGTATCGGCTCATTATGTTAAGGGTCGCCAATGTAACACCCTCCTATAGTCTGTTATTGCCAGAAATGTTGCAATTACATGTCATGTATACTATTAGAATTGGCTGACTTTCCTACAGCGGGGCTGAGCAGACAAACAGTGCCAAAGCTGGAGTCTGTCATGTGCTGGCCAGCGACCATCATTAATGAGTGGGTGAGATGATGGCACAATGACTTGCATGCCTCTAAGGCTCTGTAAAGTGGCACCACAGGGACTTCCTGTACTGCACAAGGAGCTGTCATTGTCTGGGCAATGCACCAGACTCAGCTGGTTAGATATTGATGGCACAGTTTATGTGAATGCACATGTTTTACCCATCTGTTACCAAATGTTAATATGTTGAAGAAGCATATCCAGCATCTGAAAGGTTTGGAGAGGTATTTTAACGGTGTTGATCAAATCCTATGCCACACCAAAGGAGGAACAACTGAAACATCTGGGACTTTAAACATCACAGACAATGTGACTGATGATCCACATTGAAAGCTCTCTACAGGGCCAAACCAAAATGTAATTGCACCATTTTATCATGCTACAGTACCTAATGGCCATTTATAGTAAATAACCTACCTACCTACCCAGAGAAACAGACAATCTACAACCGCCAGTTAACCTCACATTCATGTCTTTTGATTGTAGCCGGAAGCATGAAGAAAACCCACGCAGGCATAGGGACAACATGTAAACTCCACAAGTAAAGACCCCAGAACATTACTTTTTATATTAACAATGAATTAGATGACAATGACAATCCCCAGAGAATCAAGACATGACCTCGGAGTCTCTCTGACTTCTACTGACCTTCTGAGACTACTTTAGCTCATTGTTTTGGTCTCTATTTCTATCACAGGTGCTAAAGGCTGTTACAAACAAAACTTGCAAATGCACTCTGAGCTAGCTGCAAACAGATGAGATTTCTTAGTAGATAAACATTTAGCAGCTAAATGAATGAGCTAAATAGTCAAGGCATTTCCCTCTTTGCAGAAACTTAAAGCCGAGCTAAAGGTAGACTTTTTGTTGGATGCAAATTTGCCAAATGGCCTGAAACTCCAAAAGAATGCTAATAATAGTAAATACACTGGCCATAGTGGCTTTGTAAAGGGATAACAGAATCTGAGATGATGTGTTTTCACATTTTTTGCTGCCAAAAATAAATTATTGCAGCTTTAAGGATGACAAAGTGCCATCAGCCAAATTTGAGCTTGGACGTGTATTTAAAAGCTTTAATACCCCCTGATTCAAGAGGGATATTAACTACATAAGAGCAGCAGTCTGTTCTAAGTGTATATATTAGGTTGAGTTAATGTAGGCTTTTAGGTTGTATCTATTACATACATCTGATAGTGAGCCATGAACTATATTTCTAATGTTATTAAAACATAATCTTTGTATCACTGTACAGTCCAAAAGCATAAAGGGCTATAATATAAAAGCATAAAACATCCAGCAATCTTCTCCAAACACCTCCTTCAGTATAATAAACATAATAGGGTTTGTAGCTACGAAAGTGCTGCAGCTGTAAAAGCTAGATACTTTCACCATTATCCACATTTTTTTTGTGCCTTGACATGACACTTGTTCACACTTTCAAAAGACGTGATAGGAAAACAAAGCTAATTCTTGTCTGTAAAGTATAAAAGCATATTGTATATAGTAACCACAGTAATCACATTTAGCCATCTTGATGCTTTTGTTTACAAGTAAAATCCTTGTTTACTCGCACTTCTGCCTTCATACTTTCTAGTGTGAATAAAGCTGACACGGTTGTCCTTTTCTAGTGAGAATGGTACCAATATGAACATTTTAATGTCACGCTCGGGCCCTTGGGACAAAATATGGAAATTTCTTAAAAGTCTCTGGGCTCTCATTAATATCATTATCATCACCACTTCTGCTACTGTCCCACTTCCAATGGTGTGCTAAGGCTTTGTAAAAAAAAAACAACCCTCAGTTTTCTACGATGTAGTGAAGTAACCCTCCGTTATGTGTCAGAATCATCCAAAAGCAAGCGCATCACGTCATGAGTGACATTAAGTTCTGCATCCGCACGCTCGTCCAGCGCTCAGAGTGAGGTTGTGTGAGAGTGTGTGTGTGAGTTCTGTTGCATTTGGATGCTGAGTGTATGGGTGTTCCAACCAGCCATCCCCCCTGGAGGTCACTTTGAAATGGAATAGATTTTTCTAGATCTCAGCCAAGGCTGTAGGGAAGGTCACTTCATTAATCACAGCTAAATGCCACTGTCTGCCCGTCTCCCTTCTTAACCAAGTAACACCCCCAGATAACATAATTGATTGATACTAATAATTAATTCTCCTCTGTTACAGAACGACACAGAGTATCATTCAGTGGTGAACCGTTAATTACTTTGTAAAGACTCATTAGGTTAATGCCATAGTGCGCTCCGGTGGCACGGGGGGCAAATGGATGTCTTCCTCCAGCAGTGGCCTTTTGTGAAACAGGACGCCCCCCATTTCCCACACACACGTTTCCCCTCCTCTCACTTCCTGTGTTGTTCTACATATCACCGTGTTAGCCTACTTTGACTGCTGATTCAGTGTTGCAAAATGTCATGTCAGATTTTGCTTGAGAAGATCTTGTCAGATGGGTTGAGGCACATGACGGTGGGGGGAAAGCACAGACAAGCAGGCTCAGCATGTGTGCTTTTTTATTCGTGGGGCATACGTGTATATGTTTGTGGCGTGTAAGTACATGTTTATGTTTGTGTCAGATTCTGTCTTGTTCACATGTAAAAGCCACCAGTCACGCAGCGCATCTGCATCGCAAGCAAGAGTAAGAGGACACGCCAGGTTATTTTATTATCTACCAATCTATGCTGTATGAAAGGAGCTGATGCAATAGAGGCTTTTACTTTTACTTTGAAAATAATACCCTGTGACATGTTTGCATAAATAAATGTGTCATTTATTACCGTCTCATTCAGTCTCACTGTTCATGTTAGAATATTATTAGTGGAGACGTTTGTTTTTCAGTCACTGAAAGCTTTTACGTTTGCTGTTCTGTCTACAATATCTTTCCTGGGAATAATCTCCTTTGCATGGGAAGTGATACGTTCCTGATTTGATTACGTACAGACGCAACAACTTAGCAGTGAAGAACACAACTGCTGAAAGGCAAGAACAGCATCCTCGGGACCTCCAACAGCATATGAAATAAAAGGGGGGAAAAATGGACCTCTGGACTCGTACTGTATAAATCAATTTTATAAAACAAATTGGCCACATATCACTCCAATTTTATCCTTTTCTCTAAACCTGTGGCCAGTTTATGACTATGGACATATTCTGATCTAAACAAAGCTGCACTGGTCACTAATATGAATAAATTAATAAATAAAAGCAGCATTCATGTGCATTCTAGCTCATCCCACTAGACATTAGCTCCATCTTGTGGGCTGTATTTAAAAACTAGACTTCTGAGCTGGAGGCTGGACGTGACATCTTCTCATGTCTCCACACTTACTGCTGTAGCTCCTAATCGGTAGCTGTCAGTATTGTTATGAAACTGCTTTAAAATTTTTATTGCCGTGTTTAAGATCCCCATAAATTAAGATTATTGCAGCTTTTATTTGCAGCTATAAATATTTCATATTTGAGTCTTTGGGTATAGATGATAGTAAATTATACTTTATACTACTATACCACTTCACGGAGTAACATTTAGGTTCCGTACAGTGATGTCAGAAGCTGATATAAGTCACTCACTGGAACTTAATTAATCAAAGTTCTATGTGTGGCATCAGAGACCCTGAAAAAAATCTCTGAAATTTGACATTTCACTGACATTTGCACAGACAGAATGACAGTGGCTTTCACTAAGCAGCTGATGGGAACTATTTTTGGAGATGACCCAGAAAGATTGACAAAATGCAAATAAACAGAGAAGAGCAAATGGATTTATGATCAATATTGGCAGCAGTAGGCAGACAACAGATGTCTGTCAAATTGGGTTTCTCGGCTAAAGTAATTACAAAGAATAAAGTATGCCAAGTTACTTATAATGTGCCTCTCTGGTAGGGGGAATTTAACTAATCAAATGCATATCTCCAAACTCCACAGAAGGGCAGAGGGACAGTGTGTCTGGCAGAATGTATTTAAAGTTACAGTTAGACCATTAAATTAAGTCTGTGCCACATGCTAAATTGTCCTTTGAAGATCACTGGCCCAGCCATTAGTAGATTACTCTTTGAAATTTTGTCCACAAGAGAAAGCCTGTTGTAAAGTACATGCATGAATCTGATATTATGGCAGTAGGATCAGGTGGGTTTTATGAAATAGAATGAATGTGAAGTTTATTGATTTCAGGATTACTGTTGCTTACTGTTGAAAAAAAGATCTTAGGTTTGAACCTCCTGCTTTCTTCTGCTCTCCACATTAAAAATATATTGTACGTTGCTCTGTGCGTACTACACCTTTGATAGATAGGTCACCAATTTTCAAGGAGTGTGTGTTGTAAATGGCTTCTGGTCCGTGACTTCTTTTTATGCCAGTTTTATTTTAAATTCTGGTTCTATTAACAATAAAAATAATAGTATACAAATATATATTTTGGATCAAGAAAAGCTGTAAAGGTGACCAGTAATTTTAAAATTTCTTCTAAAATTATGGGCAGCCATTACAGAGTCCTTAAGACTGGTATAATATGTAAATTTTCCTTAGTTCTTGTATTTTGCACAATTTAAAGTCTATTTCATGGTTTCTAATTGATACCTGTTAATCTACCAAAGAGGAAATAAATGCATTAATAATAGTCTGTGTGTCAGTGTTGAATGCATTATAACAATATTCCCTAGGTGGTAGAAGAGGATCTTCTAGATCTTGCATATATGTCTCTTGAAGGTCAGACTATAATCAAATAACACACCCAAGTTTCTGACAGCTGATTTCATGTAAATGCATAAAAGACCAAGGGAAGACTTGGTGCTTGGAAGCAGCTCGTCTGAACCAATGATAAGAATTTCTGTCTTATACCAGTTTAATTTCAAAAAATGTGCACAAACCCTATTCTTAATATCAGTTAAGGCAATTTGTAGGGCTTGAGAGGATAGTTGAAACGGTGGAGATCGACCTGTGTCATTGGCATAGCAGTGGAATGAAATGTTGTTTCTCAGTAGAGAGCATAGGTAAGGGAAAAGGGATAGGTCCCAGTATAGACCCCTGAGGAACTCCAATATTTAGGGCAGATTAAAGAAAGCTGTGGTCATTAATGGAAACAAAACATTTTTGATTGGCCTCTAAATTAAAATTGTATGGTTTACTGTATCAAATGCTGCATAAGTCAAGTAGCAGATTTTATATTCTGTACTTAACACTTAAATGAGCTTATGTAAGTGTTACTGCTTATTGGTGCATCAGTGATTTATTATCTCAGAGAGCGTTAGCTTCAGTATAAAGTGCTTTGTTTGGGGGTGTTTGGCCATAATTAATTTGTTGTAATGCTTTTGTTATGATTTTTCTGGCCTTGTTAGCATTAGAGCATGTAAGAATATGTATTATTTACTATACTTTTAGTCATACAAATGCTGTAGCTGTAACACCTACTCTGTTGGTAGGTTCAATTACCTGTATTTTGGTCCAGACAAATATATTAAAGTCCTGGACAGACTATCATTAACATGCATCCCATTTAATTGTTCCCTTAACTTTAGTCAAAGATTTAAACAGAGGCTCTGATCGAGGGTCTTATTGTTTTTTTCTTTGAGAAAAAAACATTTCACCCTGCTTGTTGAGAGCTCAGGGTTTCTCTTGAAAATTGAATCAACTACTTTGATTATATTTTAGTGCGTCCTGGGTTCCTCCTGGTGCATGGCAATCCCCAGCAGTTCTTGGAGGATGAAGGAATTGACACCATTGACTGAACCCCGTGCTCGCCTGACCTGAATCCAGTAGAGCACCTCTGCAACATTATATTTCATCCGATACCAAGAGGTTATACCTCAGACTTTCCAGGAGCTTTAATTACGATTACTATTAAAATTTTGATAACTGTTGACTGTCTTCCCTACACATTAAATGTGTATGACCCTTAATTGACCTAACACTTCCTTAAACCTGATGGGGCCTGCTGACTCTCATTCAGTTCCCCGTCCGCACTTAAGACAGAGAAATAACATTGTCCTGAGGCAAAAAATCAAAAAATGTTATTTTAAACAGCTGAAATCAAAATCTGACTTCAAACTACCAAATATAGTTCTTCAGATGTTCAAGTACATCCACATATTTTGAACATAGTTATTTCTATTTATGTATAAAAAATGATGTTATTTTTAGCAGTAGCTGATACTGCCTCCAATGTGAATTTGTTTCCTGAAAGGACTGCCAGGTCAAAGGTCAAACCCTCTTCAACTTCTCGTTTTAGTAAACAGTGTTGTGTCTTGTGTCATCAAACAGAAAAAAATAATAATTACAAATTTTAGGGGACAGCGTAAAACAAAAAATGTGGTTTGTTGCCCCAAGGCAGCACCGTGCCATAGAGGGCTAATGTGTTGTGATGTGACGCCAGACTACAAAGTGTTACAGGATATGGTGGTCTGTTTTTATCTTTTTTGAGGCATTTTTTCCAAAATGAAAAAAATAAATGTTTTGCTTTCTTTGCAAGCCCCTGGGAACTTGACTGGAAGCGAAGGAGAAGGGAAATATATATATATATATATATATATATATATATATATATATATATATATATATATATATATATATATATATATATATATATATATATTTTTTTTTTTTAAATCACAACAACCACAAATTAAAATACAAAACTGTTCTTACAATGTCAGAGTGTCTAGTTGGATTTGATCACATGGGTTGTTTGGATAGGCTCACTTAAAGAAAAGAGAAGGTAGTGTTATTTCTTTAAGGACAAAGTAGAAAGAACTCCTATGAAGAGTATAAATGAAGATTGCATTCTGCACAAAATACCAAGGACACCAGTCACACAAAAGAAAGAAAGAAGCATAGAGATTGAGCCACCTGGAGCGCATAAAGCCTGACAGCCAGTTAAGAGCGAGGTCCCAGGACAACTATTGATCAGATAAAGGAAAGCCTTAGGGAACCGAGAGGACAAGGGGAACAACAAGCAGAGAAGCTGAACAATGCTTTCTGATTGACAGAGAGACAAAGTGCTGCTCATGTACTCATGTCTAGGATAAAGGGGGGTTGTTTTAGGGCACAGTATACTCAGCAGAGTAGTAAACACTTTTTAAGCATTGCCATTAGAGCAGCGCTTCCCAAAGTGTGGGGCCCGCCCCCTAGAGGGTGCACAGAGCCATTGCAGGGGGGGCGTGGTATGAAAAGGAAAAAAAAAAAGAAGAAAAAAGAACGCTTGGACACTGCTAGCATAATGAACAGGTTCTTTGACGGGACGCCCACGCAAACGCAAAGCAGGAGATGAAGCATCGCTGAATATGTTTCCAAACTATGGTAACTTCCTTCTAACTAACTTCCAAAGACTAGAGAATATGGTGAAGCATGTCTTCCCTTTGGCTTCACCTGCACAAGTGCCAAGGTAGGTCTCCCCTGCAGAATTGGTTTTCCCTTTGTCGGGAGCAGCACTGGGCTCTCCAAATCACAGACAAACAGTATCCCACATTCTTGATTTTTAGTTCACAAACACTTGTTGTAATGACTAACTACTCCTGACATTTTGGAGATGTTAGCTCTTTATACAGTAAAGTTACAGTGGGATACAAATAATATCAGGCTGATTTGTTCCCCCTGTCGAAATCACGGAAAAACGGCATTCCACAGTTGTTTATGTTTTTAAGCCCATTTTGCACAGAGAGGCATTTTTTGATTTGATAGCAATGTTGAATATTATTACACAGGAAAAAAAACAACTATACGTAAAATAATCACACCGTGACGCCTCTGCCTTTCTAAACGGAGTGACAATAGGTGCGTGTGTAAATGTAAGCGCATAAAAACAGAAGATAGTCAGATTAACAGTATTTTGTCTCTATCTGCCATTCTGCAATTCATCTCATGTAAACAATAACGTGGTACACAGCGTGACGTGAGTTTGGGAACCACTGCATTAGAGGATAAACTTAAAGTAAGAATAATCTATTATTTATGCAGTCTAGTATAGTATATTAGCCTCAAATGAGGCATAGACAAAGCAACCATATTCTAATTAATGAATTAATGACTAAAACTAATAGTCACCATTCAAATGTGTTCTAAACTTTCAAAGGTTTATTGACTTTCAGCTGCATCCATGAATACCAGTGAAACAGGACATCTGCCTCACTAAAAAGTACAACAGAGCGGCAAACACAAGCAAGACATAGAAATCTTCAGCCTTAACTAGAAGGTGAGTGATCGTAGGATTGCACACAGGTGAGTGTCAACTCGATTGTCTCCAGGTGCGCACTTTATTGAAATGCATAAGCAGAATTACTCACATGCACACATACACACACACAATGATATAGAAGAGAAAGATAGAAGGTGTGTTGGCACAGGAGGACTAGAGGATCATGACACCTTTGTCTTCATGCTCCTACATTGTCATCATATTAATGTTATGCTGGGTAATAATTGTGGGTCCAGATTTAGGTGCTAGCTACATCCTGATGCAAGTTGTCATCATGCAATGCTCTTCCTACTGTCAGTCGATGTTGATCCATTGAACACTTACATCTGTTTAATGGTGTTAAATATCCCAATCTTTGATCTTTGGGCTGAAGGAAGAACAACATAAATGTTCAATCAACAGTCTCTTTATTCCATACAATTCTCATTGTTCCATACAACACTTTTGAGCATTACCATCTGGACGGGAGATATGGAGAGGAGGGTGTCCGCCAGAACTCTTATAGCTTCAGCCCCCCTCCAAAGTCATAAAACCTAAACATCCACATTCTTTCTCTCTCAGTGAGCCTAAGTTATGACCTTGGCTTCCTGTGCAGTATGTTCTGTTCTTTCTAATCAGACAAATAAGGCCATGATTCTCTGAAAACAGTATTTCTTACAAATCAGCAGTATAATGCATCATAAAACAATGTCATTCATTCACAATAAATCAGCAGTCTAATGTAATACAAATCATTCTAATAAATGTAATAGTTATCACCTTCTTCTAAGTCAGGAGAATAATGCAACCTAAAACTACATAATGATTTCACAAGCTTTAATTAGAGGTATAACATGGCATAAAATAGTATAATAATCTCACAATGGACGTATCATACACTATATGGTCAAACATATTCACTCACCCATCCAAACAATTGAAATCAAGTGTTTCAATCACTTCCATGGTCACAGGTGTATAAAATTAAGCACTTAGGCATGCAGACTGCTTCTATAAGCATTTGTGAAAGAATGGGTTGCTCTCAGGATGTCAGTGAACTCTAGCGTGGTATTATGATAGGATGCCACCTGTGCAACAAGTCCAGTCTTGAAATGTCCTCAATATTAAATATTTCAAAAGTGGCACAAAGTGGTAGACCACATTACATCACAGAGCGGGCTCAACAGATACTGTGGCACAGAGGTTGCCAACTTTTTTCAGATTCAGTCAGTACAGACCTCCAAAGTCAAGTCAAGTCAAGTTTATTTATAAAGCACATTTAAAAACAACCGAGGCTGACCAAAGTGCTGTACAATAAAATACAAATATAAAATACAATAAAACACAAGTACATAAAACACCTCACTGATAAAACAATAAATTAAAACAATAAGTTAAACCTTGCTAAAAGCCAATGAGAAGAGGTGAGTTTTAAGAGCAGTTTTAAAAGTTCCTAGGCTTGTGGAGAATCTGATGTGAGGAGGTAAACTGTTCCACAGTCTGGGTGCAGCCACAGCAAAAGCCCTCTCTTCTCTAGTCTTTAGTCTGTACCTGGGAACATCTAAAAGCATCAGGTCTGCTGACCTCAAAGATCTCCTGGGGCGGTAAATGCTAAGAAGCTCTGCCAGGTAAGGAGGTGCAGTACCGTTAAGAACCTTAAAAACCAGCAATAAAATTTTAAAATCAATCCTAAAAGCAACTGAGAGCCAGTGGAGAGAGCAGAGGACCGGAGTGATGTGGTCTCTCTTTTTGGAACCGGTCAGCATGCGAGCAGCAGCGTTCTGCATCAGTTGGAGGCGATGCAGACAGGAACGATCTAAACCAGCATAAAGGGAGTTACAGTAGTCCAGCCGTGATGTAATAAAAGCATGGACCACCCTTTCTAGATCGTTCCTGCACAGGTAGGACTTGACTTTAGTTAAAATCCGCAGATGATAAAAAGATCCCTTGACTACGGAGCTGATTTGTTTATCAAATTTAAAAGCACTGTCAAAAGTAACACCGAGGCTCTTAATGGAGGAAGTACATTCAGAAGTTAGGGGTCCCACAAAATCAAAGGAAAGGTTGGGGTCTTTAGGAAGCCCAAACACAATGACTTCAGTTTTACTTTCATTTAGATGTAGAAAGTTAAGAGCCATCCAAGTCTTAATGTCAGACAAACAGGAGAATAACGGCTGCAGAGAGTCCTTACAGTCTAACCTCAGAGGGAGGTAGATCTGAATGTCATCAGCAAAGGTGTGGAAGGACACATTATGTTTGCGCCAAACTTCATGTGGCCATTAGATTAGCTAAAGAACAGTGTGTAGAGAACTTGATGGAATGGGTTTCCATGGCCGAGCACAATATAGAGAAGTTTAAACTTTGCTGGAGGGGGTGTGGGGTTGTTTTTCAGAAGTTGGGCTCAGCTCTTTACTTCCAGTGAAAGAAACTGAAAATATTTTGTGCAATTTCATGCTCCCAACTTTGTAGGAACAACTTGGGGATGGCTCCTTCCTGTTCTAGCATGGCTGTGCACGAGTGCACACAAGCAGGGTCCTTAAAGACATGGATGAGTGAGTTTGGTGTGGAAGAATCTGACTGGCCTGCACAGTCCTAAACTCAGCCCGAGAGAAAACCTTTGGGATGAATTAGAGCAGCGGCCCCAACCTTTTTTGCACCACAGACCGGTTTATGCCCGAGAATATTTTCACGGACCGGCCTTTAAGGTGTCACGGATAAATACAACAAAATAAAACTAGTACCGGTACAGAAAAAAAGAAGATTTATTCATAACACACGTGAAAAGACCCTTGAAAACCGAGTTAACGATAAAAACGATAACAAAATAACGCTGAAAACCGATAAAAACCCTGAAAACCATACATTTCACACCTGAGCCTCAACTCTCGCGGCCCGGTACCAAACAACTCACGGACTGGTACCAGTCCGAGGCCCGGGGGTTGGGGACCGCTGAATTAGAGCATACACTTCAAGGCCGGCCTTCTCATCCATCATCAGTGCCTGACCTCACAAATGTCCTTCTGGAGGAATTGTCAAAAATTCCCATAAGCACACTCCTAAACCTTATGGAAAGCCTTCCAATGAGAGTTGAAGCTGTTGTAGCTGCAAAGGGTTGGCCGACACCATATCAAACCCTATGGAATAAGACTGGGATCTCAGTTATATGTGTGTGAAGGCAAAAGGGGAAATACTTCTGGTAATATAGTGTATAATAATGTTTCCCACATACTGCCTGGGCAGCTGAAAATGGTCAAAACTAAAATGTGCTCCTTCTACTCAGAGATGAAAGAATGAGTAATGCAGTGCCTCCATGAGACTCACATATATGGTTTTGTATGAAATGACTTATCAGCTAGTTCAGGGGTGTCAATATGCCAGATCTGATCCAGTTCAGTGCACCCTGCTGCATGACTTTGCAATATGTATAACCTGCAGATGAGGTGAGCGCTGTTTGTTGTGTCAGGAGGATCATTACAGGAGGTCAAGGTCAAGGTAACTTTATTTATACCCACAGGCAAGGTAAATCTGCTTTACAGAAAAAATGATAGCATTTAGCATCCCTTCAAAAACACACATACCTAATAAAGATATAAACCTCCCTGTAGCACATATATAGTAATTTAATATTTCGAATCAAAAACAGTTCTTATTTAATTCAGTGAGAGCAACAGGGACAAAGCTATCTCGGAAATAGAAACCTCCGTCCTGAGGAAAGAAGCTGAAATTCACCCCTTAGCGGATGGGAACTATTTTTAAGGAATGATAAAGCCATCCTCTGTACCTGCTTGGAGTACAGGGAGGCTAAACAAGACTGTGGCTCACCTATCAGATGACTGGACCATCTCACTAACTGATTTAGAGAGTTTTTCTCTGTGACAGAGGTCTGACCAAACCATGCCACCAAACAAAAGGATAAAACAGACTCAATAAAAGAACGATAAAACAAAGTTAAAATTTTTTGGTCAATGTGGAAATGAGCACGTTTCCTAAGGCAATAAAGGTGCTGGTGACCCTTTTTACAAACTGATTTGCAATTTTGATCAAAGTTCAGTTTTTCATTGATTATGGTCCCAAGATATTTATATGACTGCACTTGCTCTATTTTCTGACCTTTAATTAAAGTGACTCCGTGCCCATTTTGTTGTTTCCTAAAATCAACAACCATATCTTTTGTTTTAGATATGTTCAGCTGGAGATAAGACTCCTCACACCACTGAACAAAGTCATCAATGACTGGACCGTGGTTAGTTTCACCCTCTTTCAGTAAGATGACAATAACAGAGTCATCTGCATATTTAATGATGGCCCTGTTTTCATATCTGCTCTGGCACATGTTTGTATAGAGAATGAATAATAAGGGAGATAAGACACACCCTTGAGGAGAACTTGTGGAGGAGAACACTGGGTCAGACAGAATCCCATTTATTCTCACTCTTTGTGACCTGTCAGTTAAAAAATCTAAAATCCAGCCCACCAGGTTTTTCCTGATTTCAAACTGTTCTAAAAGTCTTTTAATTAAAATATGGGGTTGTATTGTATTAAAAGCCGAAGAAAAATCGATGAAAAGAAGTTTTGCAAAAGTCCCTTTACTCTCTACATGTTTAAGAATCAGATTTAGTAAAGTCAAAAGAGTGTCCTCCACTCCTCTATTACAGGAGGCTTAGAATTAGAATTTGTGTCATGAAAATGGTTGTCTGAACTTTTAATTTCATCTGAGACAGAGATCTGACTCATCATTAGTTTCACAGACGTCTTACTTCCTTAATTTACCACAGTACAGTTTAATGACTGAATGTGGAGAAGCACACATATGGTTGAAATTGTAGACATAATCTTCTTGAGAAAAAATCCTCTCAGGATGACGTGTCATCATCTCAATAATCCTTATACTTTTCATATAGTACAACTATCAGGTCCAGTTTTTAACCTTGTTAATGTTAGTCTGCTTTGCAGGTCAGATGACTAAACAGAGGCTGATAAGATTAGGTCTTAAAGCTCTAGGTGTTTGTATTTACTCCATACTCAGCTGCGGGCAGAGAGGGTGACAGGCGAGGATGGCACTGAAGAGAAGATGCTCGGTTTCTGGAGTCTCCTGGTCCTGTCAGTATTAGTAGGATGCATCTGCTGTGTCTTCTCGTGGATGCTCACCTACCTTGACTCATTCCAGCCTGGTATGGATTTCCCAACACTGTGGACAGTGGCCCACGTCAGAGACATTTAATATTGATTACATATGTCTGAATTGCTAACCCTAGCTCAACAGACCACAATGCCCTGGACTGTCAGTATAGTTACATGCTGTGAACATAAGTACCTTTGATCACAGTTTGTGTTGTAAAAGAGAAGGAATATTGAAAAAAAGATCAACATTGTGATATTATTTCTTCCAAACTGACCAGAAACATGCTTGTCAGACTCTCACAGCAAAGGATCAGACTCACTGTGCATGACGGCTCAGGCCAATGATGTCTGTTAAGATTGTCAGTTGTTTAGTGCTTCTGTACAGTTAGGGTCACGTCTCTATTTCAGAATAATTAATATGCGGAAAACACTAAAAGTTGATTGTCTTCCAATATTCTAGCATAATTAAAAAACTTTGACTTTGTAAGTACATATTATTAGTCCTAATGCCAGTATGAGTCTTCATAACTCCTGCTTTGAAATACTGAACTTTGAAATTTACCTGATGAAAGATAGTTTACAGTGGCACTCTGTCAGGATCATTCTGACTATAAGATCACTGTATTAATCTGAATCCTTCTGAAATGTGCTGTGAATGAATGCTGATGCAACTCACTGTGGGAAAGCTGCTAATAAAATGAATCTGTGACACATGCAACACGTTCACAGAGGAAGAGGACTCAAAGGGAGGACACGCAGAGGCTGTGTTGAAGTCAGAAATCCAAATCTTTATTAAAAAAAAAAAACAGGCGGCGGTTACAAACAGGAAGACAAGCAGTCCATCAAACAGTCTACAGGGTCAAACATTCAGAGAATTTAAACAGCAGTAAAAAATAACTGGACACTGAAAAACTTAAAGCAATGTGTGACGCAATAGAAGGAAGCAGTGTGTTACTGTGTTGTGTTGTTTGTTACGTTGTGATGTGTCATATCGTGTCGTGTTGTGTTATATGTAGTGCCGACGTAGGACAGTTTTTCCAATTTCATTGTACTACTGTACTATGTATGACTGTGCAATGACAATAAAGAGTTATCTTATCTTATATTCACTGAATTATCATCAATTACAAAAGAGAAAAATGACGATTTCTAAGGATTATTTTCTTAAATGCAGTTAGAGTGTGGCTGGTAAAGATGGAAACATACAGAATGTAAACTGTGTGAGTTTGGTGAACTTTGTTAGTAACAAATGAGGTAAAAAAAACAAGCCCAAAACATACAAAACACAGAAAGAGGCTCTCAGTATTCATTAATAATTAGAAAGAAAAATTCTGGTCGTGGATTTTTACAGTCTTAGTTCCGCTCGCTGTCATCATTATAATCATCATGATAAATGGCGAGGTCCTGAGGTGGGTGGGGCTGTCTCTGTGATGTCACCATGAAGGAACAGCATCTGGCACGTGTTGGTGAAACATCCCAGTACACTGGTGTAGTTTCCTCTCCAGCTGTTTGACATGTGACACTTGAATAGTGTTAGGTCAGGTGACCACATGGTTTCTAAAGTAACTGACAGGAAGTAACCAGGCCGTCAGAAATGGATGGCATGTGTGTAGAGTTACTGGAGTTGGGTAACTCTACTTACCAAAAGCAGAAGCACACAGATGAAGGATCAGATGCTGAATGTTGCAGGAACATGCTCATGTGTGGTGGTCATTCAGTGCTGCTCCGGCAGGTTAGACAGTCCAAGACTGATATGCTGCCCATCTGAGAGTTTGAAAACACACATGGAAAGATTTATTTTGTGTTACAGTCAAAGTTGGATGTTCATTTTTGTCCTTTAAAAATGTTTGTGTATTTGAAAGCACTAACATTTAAGGATGACTTGGATTGTCTCCTTTAAAGGGGAGACAAGTGTATCCACTGATCTACGTCACTTTACCTGGATGATGACTCTTCTCCCCCTCACTCAGAAACACTCCTAATATAACCAAGCAAATAAATAATATTGAAGATTTACTTACATCATTACAAAAACATCAAAAACATCTCCCTTTGATTCTATTTCTCCATTCCTGCTGAACATCAGGCAACAAATATCTCAATAAATCACAGTAAAATGTAAAGCACATGTTTTCTCTGCTTTGTCTAACCTCTGCAGAGCCTCTGTCAAGAAAAACATAACTGTAAGCATAAAACAAATATACATTCATAACACGTCACTGGACAAACCTCGGTCAGTTGATTTCCTCTGTGCAGTGCAGATGAGCATCAGTCAGCAAGTGACTCTGCTGGTTCTTCTGAGGAAACACCACCGTCTCTCCACACCGTCACCATCTGTGAGCACAAACTGCTGCTCTGCCAGCATGTAGGAATCACATATCACACACACAGGGGTGAAGAAACATCAGAGCTCAACTTTGGATACTTTAGATCTAAACAGATCAAAGTAGCTCTTAGTTTCAACAATCAGTGAGCAGACAAACAATGATCCCACCCACTCCATGACATGTTGGTCAGTCACAGGAGCTCGTTCAGTGAGAGACTGAGATTACCGAAAAGCACCACTGAACGACACAGGAAATCATTCCTGCCTGTGGCCATCTCCCTGTACAACGCATCCACTTAACACACTGTTTGCTGCTACAACTACACATGTTTCTTTTCCAAATATTTATTTATAAGTGACTTATGTATGTATGTATGTATGTATGTATGTATGTATGTATGTATATGTATATATTGTACTATTCTTAGTTAGCGTATTGTCTGTCTTGTCTTAATGTTGGTTTAAAATGGAGCACTGTAACAAAAAATAATTTCCCCCAGGGATCAATAAAGTATTCTGATTCTGATTCTGATTCTGATACCAAACTGATTCTGTATGAATACAATATGGTATTTTCAATACAGGTGTCAAATTAATTTATTAAAACTAATACAGATATATGTATATTTTTTTTGATAAATTAGTTTGCTAAATTATAAGAATATATATATTTTTTCATTTAACAATTGCAACTAAAAGAAATTAAATATTGAACAAAAATATATTGTCACATTCTTTGCATGCTCAGCACGATGACAGACTTGAAGTTGCTACAGATTTTAAGAAGTGATAATTATAGGGAAGAAACTTCTCTTTTTCATCCGTTTAATCAAACATTTGATGCCTCAGCTGTCTCAGTCCTATAGCGTTCTGCAACTACAACTAACCTGAGGCTTGGATTTGGCTGCAGGTGCCCCTGTACATCCTTCTCAGCAGCACACATGTGGGTACCATTTAATCCCACTTCTTCCTGAGCTTTGCTTCATCACAAGACCAAAGGTGGCATCCCGTGTCACAGTCTTATCATCATCCAGAAGAAACATTTGAAGAAACATTTACGCGCCTCCTGGTTTTGTTTTCTGATCCTGCGAAAAGACTGAGGACAACAAAGCCCAGAGAACACGAGATACACAACATCCAACATTCAGACTCAACAGCCTCCATAAATGAAGAGCACCAGGTTGGTTCAGTTATAGTAGATATAAGCATACTTCACATTACTGGGTATGAATAATAATGAGGAGGCAAACTTTGACGATGCAGAGCATGATGTCCCATCATCAGACTGTAAACAAACATCCACCAGGCTTCTTTGTTGCCAAAATTGATGATTCTCATATCAGGGATCAGTAGCGTGTATTAACCTGTGGTACAAGCAGCAGTCACTGAAATATTACTGTTTCAGATAAGAAATCTAGGACATAAAAGCCAGAGTGGGAGGGATCTCTGCAAACTGACTTAGGTCTGCAAGTGTGAAGCTCAACAAAAATCTGACTCTCCAGTCACAGACAAACAAAAACTCCAGCTGGGAGATAGAAAATGCTGTCTGGGTCCTGCTGGATGTTGCTGGTCAGAGTCCACACATTAGCAGAGTGCTTCTTGGTCCCACTGACCCATGTGGACAGCGACTGTGGAGAACTGTTCTGGAAAACAGAGAAGAGAATTAATATAACAAAAAGTAGCAGCAGTTCAGATCTGATTTAATTTAATTTCCTTCACACAGCACATTCGTCCAGGCTGACAGGTAAACAGAATTAATCTCAGGTAACATGACTCATAGTAGAGATTCAGTAAGAAAGATTGCAGGCTCTAATATTATTACCACACAATCCAAGGACACACCAACAGCTCCGATTTGTAGAACTATTTAAACAAATGTCTTCTGAATATTCAATTCAGGTTCGCAGTGGGAGGGTGGGAGGTGTCGTGGAATTTTTTAAATAAAGTCTGCAACACAGAAAGAGCTGTGATCAAGCTATTTATTACTGCGCCAACACACATCAAACATCACAGTTCAGTCATGTCAGCGCTGCCACAGAAGTGGTGCTCCTACTCCTTTATGCATTCCAAGGAAGAGGGAGGAAGTTACAAACGGATCCTACCACACTTCAACGGATCAATGGTTATGCTGTTTTGTGGCCTTATCAGCACCCGTAAAGGGAGTTGTTTTCTCAAACTGCTGACGCTGAAGTAAGTTCATCTAGTTTTAGAAACTTTCACTGAACAGTAACAGTGTTACAACTAAGCATATGCATAAGCACTTAAATACTTTAAATGAGAATAACAGAAAATTTCTATTACAGAGGCTAGAGCCTGTCCCAGTAGTCATAGGTAGAGCACACCTGGACAGGTCACCAGTCTGTCAGAGGACTAACACAAAGACAGACACCAGAGTAACAAATCTATTTAAAATTAATGTAAGTTTGCTGCAGCTGTATGTATGAACATGTGTTTCTGTGCTCACAGTCCACCTCTCAGGAACCTGTAGTTCACTTTAAGTCTACTTTAAACAAACCTCACAAAAGGCTGATGTGGCTGGATCAGTAGTCTGATTTGAGTACGATACCTTTGGCCAGGGATTACTCTGGTGCATCGCTTCACTGCAGTGTTACGTATTTTCCCCACACCTGAATAAAAAAAATACTGATATATACAAATAACAGCTTCAGCTGATGCAGCCTGACTCAATCCTAAATGTTCAGCACACAGAGACACAGAGGTGCCGTTTAAAGTTTAGTGTTAACCTGAGTCACTGATCATTTGCAGTATTACAGAGTCTGGCAGTCTTTGCATGATGTCCACGTCACTGTAAGTTTCTAGCCGACTCTCAGGTGTGACAGGTGTGCCAGCAGGAAACAGTAATAATAACCTGCATCCTGAGGTTTGTCATGCAGGACTAAAGAAGCCAGGCTTTGTTCACACAGCTAGAATTGTATTTTACACTGACCCTGGGTCAGTATAAGTATCATACAGTTTAAACGAAGCACTGAAACTTGCACATATTTATTATAGATGCACTGAAGCTAATCGAGATATTTGCTGTCAATCTGTGGCTGCGATTATTATTATATATTATTATTATATTACTGGAAACTTTATTAACTAGTAACTTCATCAGTCATGACAGAAGCTAATATTTCTGTGCTAACATCGTTTAAACAGTAACAGCTTTCCTCCAATATAAGCTAACGTTTACACCGTAACTTTAAGCTAGCACCATAAAGACGGTAAACACGTAATAATTTCTACAAATGCATCTTAAAGCTGTTATATTAGCACTCGGTGTATTACTAACATAACCACATTAACATTACTGACACTCGCTGATTTTTAATAGTCATTCTATAAATGCTGTCTGTTTAAATGGTCTTACCTGTACACACTGCATATCCACCGGATTCCAGCCAGAGTGGATTCTGGAGTCTTCCCACGCTCCTGTTAGTGATCCTCCATCTGGATGGATGAGAACAACCTTCTGAACAATCTAGCAGGAAATGGCCCATATCTATGGGACTGATTTGTGCTAATAACGCCCATTGTATGGACTGATAACAGCCGAAGCGGGTGAATAAAGTCACCCAGTAGCTAGCTGTGCCATTACCCAGCATACATCACTCCCTCCATAAATGCAATAAACGATACAAAAGTAATAGCCTATAATTAATTCCTCTGCTGTATCTGCTGTTTTTCAGGTAGTTGTTTACATTATATAATTTATTGTGTTCTGTATACCTCACTACAATGTGATTTGGAAAATGTCTAAATATACCGACAACAGGCACTTCCGCAGCAATCTCTTCAATCGGAGGACCCTTCACGCACAGGCCCCGACGCGAGGGGCCTGTGCGTCCATAAGTGAAGCAGAGGGATAGTGATGGGCAGATGAAGCCTCATGAAGCACTGAAGCTTTTCATCCAATTGGTTCACCTCAACGCGAAGCTTCTTGAAGCTTCATTTGCTCTAGCAGGACACCTACTGGACGTAAAAATATTAGTTGGCATGAATTTGAAGAGTGTGGCATTTTGCACACAGCCTGTAAATGTCAACAACAAAAGGAGTGTGTAAAACATCTATATTGTAGTGATGGCAGCATACTGTGTATATTTATGCTGGCAGTATGGAAAATGATTATTTGCGGCAAAGTTCGAACCGCTTCCTGAACCAGTCACGTGGTACAGCCGGGCAGCGAGGCTTCGGACGTCATCATTTTCAGCTCCTCCCATAAATGAAGCAAGCCTCGATACGCATGGCGGCGGGGGGCGTGGCCCGCCTCCTGTGACATCAAGGTCCAAAGCCCTATTCGGCTTACAGGATGATGACATCACATATATTTAGAATCTTACAACAAATTTGGTCCTATGATGCTTTAATCCGTTGATCCGCAAAAGTCTATAAATAGGGGTGAAGAGCAATGACTTTTAGTTAATTAATTGCAGCATTTATGTTAGCAGAATTGAAACGTTCACCAAAGAGGTATTTTGAAACACCTGGATCCTTTTTGGAGTAGCTGTTTACAGATTCCAACATGTCTCAGAGGAAACAACCCTACAGATTTCTAAGGTAAGTTTTCTTTCTTTTTTTCTGTTTTTAGGTTGTTCACTGACAGAATAAGAATCACACAAGCTCACCTCTAGACAGCTGCCCTGCATGGTTTGAAGCAAAGTTTTCTTCTATTTGATCTCAAAAAGCTCCTAAAACAGTCAGTGATCACCGTTGACCTCCCTCGGCTTTTATTACCGCTAATCATTTATTTAAGCTCAGTTTTTAAAACCTTAGGATGTAACTACAACCCAGCCCATGCAGCAGTATATGAATGACTAACCTCGTATTGTGGATGGATTATCTCAGTTGTTCTCCTGGCTGAAGTTTGGTCCTTTTACAGCATCCTGCCATGCGATTACATTTGTTCCTGACCACCGAGAACGCTCACATTAACTTTTATCGAGTGGAAAAAAAGTTAGCTTGTTTATATTATGCTAACATAGCTGTGTCGCTAGCGGTCACGTAGCACATCATTATATACCAGCTAGCCCAACTTCAGTCACCCTACAAACGTCACTGCTGTTTAGTTTTCTGTCTTCATTTATGCTGGAAGTGATAGCAGAGTTGTACGTTTTAATTTGTTTCCAAAACCCCGCAGTCAGGACATGCTATATTGTATTTAGATAGAAGCTAGCGAGCTAACTCCCTGCTAACTTCTAACTCCGTTAAATGTCATAAATTCCGTTTTCATGGATGCCTGGATGTTAAACTCAATTGTTACACCTGGTAGAGCAGAACGCTGATCATTTTATTAAAGATGAAAGACTTTAGACAGTTTTTCAACTCTCAGTAATGCCATAGTGATCGTTTGATATATGGACCTGCAGCGGAGTTTAGACCCAGACACGGCTAGTGACGTCAGACTGAACAACCGGATAGTGATATGAATTAATTTAGAACTCACTGGAGAGAAAATGCCACGAGCAAATCAACAAAAAGCTGGGGATTGCACATGACTGGCGTCTTTGTTTGGTGATATCGGATACACGTTGCCGCCAGGATGGAAAACGATGAAAAGATAGCCCATTATCCAGGTTCTTGCCTTCACGATCATGAGATCTAACGTTGCAACCAACTACAAAACAAGTACGAACCATAGCTGAAGCTGTATCCTTTGTCTGGCCTACTGTCATGGCGGCGGGGGGCGTGGCCCGCCTCCTGTGACATCAAGGTCCAAAGCCCTATTCGGCTTACAGGATGATGACGTCACATATATTTAGAATCTTACAACAAATTTGGTCCTATGATGCTTTAATCCGTTGATCCGCAAAAGTCTATAAATAGGGGTGAAGAGCAATGACTTTTAGTTAATTAATTGCAGCATTTATGTTAGCAGAATTGAAACGTTCACCAAAGAGGTATTTTGAAACACCTGGATCCTTTTTGGAGTAGCTGTTTACAGATTCCAACATGTCTCAGAGGAAACAACCCTACAGATTTCTAAGGTAAGTTTTCTTTCTTTTTTTCTGTTTTTAGGTTGTTCACTGACAGAATAAGAATCACACAAGCTCACCTCTAGACAGCTGCCCTGCATGGTTTGAAGCAAAGTTTTCTTCTATTTGATCTCAAAAAGCTCCTAAAACAGTCAGTGATCACCGTTGACCTCCCTCGGCTTTTATTACCGCTAATCATTTATTTAAGCTCAATTTTTAAAACCTTAGGATGTAACTACAACCCAGCCCATGCAGCAGTATATGAATGACTAACCTCGTATTGTGGATGGATTATCTCAGTTGTTCTCCTGGCTGAAGTTTGGTCCTTTTACAGCATCCTGCCATGCGATTACATTTGTTCCTGACCACCGAGAACGCTCACATTAACTTTTATCGAGTGGAAAAAAAGTTAGCTTGTTTATATTATGCTAACATAGCTGTGTCGCTAGCGGTCACGTAGCACATCATTATATACCAGCTAGCCCAACTTCAGTCACCCTACAAACGTCACTGCTGTTTAGTTTTCTGTCTTCATTTATGCTGGAAGTGATAGCAGAGTTGTACGTTTTAATTTGTTTCCAAAACCCTGCAGTCAGGACATGCTATATTGTATTTAGATAGAAGCTAGCGAGCTAACTCCCTGCTAACTTCTAACTCCGTTAAATGTCATAAATTCCGTTTTCATGGATGCCTGGATGTTAAACTCAATTGTTACACCTGGTAGAGCAGAACGCTGATCATTTTATTAAAGATGAAAGACTTTAGACAGTTTTTCAACTCTCAGTAATGCCATAGTGATCGTTTGATATATGGACCTGCAGCGGAGTTTAGACCCAGACACGGCTAGTGACGTCAGACTGAACAACCGGATAGTGATATGAATTAATTTAGAACTCACTGGAGAGAAAATGCCACGAGCAAATCAACAAAAAGCTGGGGATTGCACATGACTGGCGTCTTTGTTTGGTGATATCGGATACACGTTGCCGCCAGGATGGAAAACGATGAAAAGATAGCCCATTATCCAGGTTCTTGCCTTCACGATCATGAGATCTAACGTTGCAACCAACTACAAAACAAGTACGAACCATAGCTGAAGCTGTATCCTTTGTCTGGCCTACTGTCATGGTGGCGGGGGGCGTGGCCCGCCTCCTGTGACATCAAGGTCCAAAGCCCTATTCGGCTTACAGGATGATGACGTCACATATATTTAGAATCTTACAACAAATTTGGTCCTATGATGCTATGACATGGTTATATATTTACATGTAGATAATGTCCTCAAGTTCTGTATAACCACTTTTTCCTCTCTCTGTGTTTGTTTCTCGTTCGTTGTTGTGTGTGTTTGTGTGCATTTGTCTCTTTCAAACAGGTGCCGGTCCTCACCTCTGCAGTGCTGCCGCCTCAGCTTTGAAGTGTCTGTGTTGTGCAGCTGGTCTGGTCTGTCTCTAGACAGTTCAGGCTTCACCCCCTAGTTAAATGGTGGAGGCTCACAGCGACATACTCAACACACAAGTTTCTGAACTCTGCATGAGGGTTTCTCCGACGAAGTGAGGGCCGTGAGGCACAGCTCCCCGTCCCCCGGTGACCCTGCTAGGTCCACCTTCTTAGGGAAACCCTCTGCAGAGGAGCTGACAGAGCCAGGAACTTGTGAGTTGTGTGTGTCCACTCAGGCATCATTCATGCTTGTTCTGTAGGCAGTTCCTGTCAGAAGGAGGAGGCGCAGCAGGAGCGTCGGGGGGCGGAAGACGGTGCCTCAGTGCCTCTCTCCTTCTGACATTGTTAAAGAAAACACAACAAATTTATAATTATGTAGATAATTACATGTAGATAATGTCCTCAAGTTCTGTATAACCACTTTGTCCTCTCTCTGTGTTTGTTTCTCGTTCGTTGTTGTGTGTGTTTGTGTGCATTTGTCTCTTTCAAACAGGTGCCGGTCCTCACCTCTGCAGTGCTGCCGTCTCCTGTAGCGCTGCATGGTTCTAAGCTAAGTTTCCTTTCCTTTTTCTGTTCTCTCAGATTTGTCCTCAGGTTTGAAGTGTCTGTGTTGTGCAGCTGGTCTGGTCTGTCTCTAGACAGTTCAGGCTTCACCCACTAGTTAAATGGTGGAGGCTCACAGCGACATACTCAACACACAAGTTTCTGAACTCTGCATGAGGGTTTCTCCGACGAAGTGAGGGCCGTGAGGCACAGCTCCCCGTCCCCCGGTGACCCTGCTAGGTCCACCTTCTTAGGGAAACCCTCTGCAGAGGAGCTGACAGAGCCAGGAACTTGTGAGTTGTGTGTGTCCACTCAGGCATCATTCATGCTTGTTCTGTAGGCAGTTCCTGTCAGAAGGAGGAGGCGCAGCAGGAGCGTCGGGGGGCGGAAGACGGTGCCTCAGTGCCTCTCTCCTTCTGACATTGTTAAAGAAAACACAACAAATTTATAATTATGTAGATAATTACATGTAGATAATGTCCTCAAGTTCTGTATAACCACTTTGTCCTCTCTCTGTGTTTGTTTCTCGTTCGTTGTTGTGTGTGTTTGTGTGCATTTGTCTCTTTCAAACAGGTGCCGGTCCTCACCTCTGCAGTGCTGCCGTCTCCTGTAGCGCTGCATGGTTCTAAGCTAAGTTTCCTTTCCTTTTTCTGTTCTCTCAGATTTGTCCTCAGGTTTGAAGTGTCTGTGTTGTGCAGCTGGTCTGCTCTGTCTCTAGACAGTTCAGGCTTCACCCACTAGTTAAATGGTGGAGGCTCACAGCGACATACTCAACACACAAGTTTCTGAACTCTGCATGAGGGTTTCTCCGACGAAGTGAGGGCCGTGAGGCACAGCTCCCCGTCCCCCGGTGACCCTGCTAGATCCACCTTCTTAGGGAAACCCTCTGCAGAGGAGCTGACAGAGCCAGGAACTTGTGAGTTGTGTGTGTCCACTCAGGCATCATTCATGCTTGTTCTGTAGGCAGTTCCTGTCAGAAGGAGGAGGCGCAGCAGGAGCGTCGGGGGGCGGAAGACGGTGCCTCAGTGCCTCTCTCCTTCTGACATTGTTAAAGAAAACACAACAAATTTATAATTATGTAGATAATTACATGTAGATAATGTCCTCAAGTTCTGTATAACCACTTTGTCCTCTCTCTGTGTTTGTTTCTCGTTCGTTGTTGTGTGTGTTTGTGTGCATTTGTCTCTTTCAAACAGGTGCCGGTCCTCACCTCTGCAGTGCTGCCGTCTCCTGTAGCGCTGCATGGTTCTAAGCTAAGTTTCCTTTCCTTTTTCTGTTCTCTCAGATTTGTCCTCAGGTTTGAAGTGTCTGTGTTGTGCAGCTGGTCTGGTCTGTCTCTAGACAGTTCAGGCTTCACCCACTAGTTAAATGGTGGAGGCTCACAGCGACATACTCAACACACAAGTTTCTGAACTCTGCATGAGGGTTTCTCCGACGAAGTGAGGGCCGTGAGGCACAGCTCCCCGTCCCCCGGTGACCCTGCTAGGTCCACCTTCTTAGGGAAACCCTCTGCAGAGGAGCTGACAGAGCCAGGAACTTGTGAGTTGTGTGTGTCCACTCAGGCATCATTCATGCTTGTTCTGTAGGCAGTTCCTGTCAGAAGGAGGAGGCGCAGCAGGAGCGTCGGGGGGCGGAAGACGGTGCCTCAGTGCCTCTCTCCTTCTGACATTGTTAAAGAAAACACAACAAATTTATAATTATGTAGATAATTACATGTAGATAATGTCCTCAAGTTCTGTATAACCACTTTGTCCTCTCTCTGTGTTTGTTTCTCGTTCGTTGTTGTGTGTGTTTGTGTGCATTTGTCTCTTTCAAACAGGTGCCGGTCCTCACCTCTGCAGTGCTGCCGTCTCCTGTAGCGCTGCATGGTTCTAAGCTAAGTTTCCTTTCCTTTTTCTGTTCTCTCAGATTTGTCCTCAGGTTTGAAGTGTCTGTGTTGTGCAGCTGGTCTGCTCTGTCTCTAGACAGTTCAGGCTTCACCCACGAGTTAAATGGTGGAGGCTCACAGCGACATACTCAACACACAAGTTTCTGAACTCTGCATGAGGGTTTCTCCGACGAAGTGAGGGCCGTGAGGCACAGCTCCCCGTCCCCCGGTGACCCTGCTAGGTCCACCTTCTTAGGGAAACCCTCTGCAGAGGAGCTGACAGAGCCAGGAACTTGTGAGTTGTGTGTGTCCACTCAGGCATCATTCATGCTTGTTCTGTAGGCAGTTCCTGTCAGAAGGAGGAGGCGCAGCAGGAGCGTCGGGGGGCGGAAGACGGTGCCTCAGTGCCTCTCTCCTTCTGACATTGTTAAAGAAAACACAACAAATTTATAATTATGTAGATAATTACATGTAGATAATGTCCTCAAGTTCTGTATAACCACTTTTTCCTCTCTCTGTGTTTGTTTCTCGTTCGTTGTTGTGTGTGTTTGTGTGCATTTGTCTCTTTCAAACAGGTGCCGGTCCTCACCTCTGCAGTGCTGCCGTCTCCTGTAGCGCTGCATGGTTCTAAGCTAAGTTTCCTTTCCTTTTTCTGTTCTCTCAGATTTGTCCTCAGGTTTGAAGTGTCTGTGTTGTGCAGCTGGTCTGGTCTGTCTCTAGACAGTTCAGGCTTCACCCCCTAGTTAAATGGTGGAGGCTCACAGCGACATACTCAACACACAAGTTTCTGAACTCTGCATGAGGGTTTCTCCGACGAAGTGAGGGCCGTGAGGCACAGCTCCCCGTCCCCCGGTGACCCTGCTAGGTCCACCTTCTTAGGGAAACCCTCTGCAGAGGAGCTGACAGAGCCAGGAACTTGTGAGTTGTGTGTGTCCACTCAGGCATCATTCATGCTTGTTCTGTAGGCAGTTCCTGTCAGAAGGAGGAGGCGCAGCAGGAGCGTCGGGGGGCGGAAGACGGTGCCTCAGTGCCTCTCTCCTTCTGACATTGTTAAAGAAAACACAACAAATTTATAATTATGTAGATAATTACATGTAGATAATGTCCTCAAGTTCTGTATAACCACTTTGTCCTCTCTCTGTGTTTGTTTCTCGTTCGTTGTTGTGTGTGTTTGTGTGCATTTGTCTCTTTCAAACAGGTGCCGGTCCTCACCTCTGCAGTGCTGCCGTCTCCTGTAGCGCTGCATGGTTCTAAGCTAAGTTTCCTTTCCTTTTTCTGTTCTCTCAGATTTGTCCTCAGGTTTGAAGTGTCTGTGTTGTGCAGCTGGTCTGGTCTGTCTCTAGACAGTTCAGGCTTCACCCACTAGTTAAATGGTGGAGGCTCACAGCGACATACTCAACACACAAGTTTCTGAACTCTGCATGAGGGTTTCTCCGACGAAGTGAGGGCCGTGAGGCACAGCTCCCCGTCCCCCGGTGACCCTGCTAGGTCCACCTTCTTAGGGAAACCCTCTGCAGAGGAGCTGACAGAGCCAGGAACTTGTGAGTTGTGTGTGTCCACTCAGGCATCATTCATGCTTGTTCTGTAGGCAGTTCCTGTCAGAAGGAGGAGGCGCAGCAGGAGCGTCGGGGGGCGGAAGACGGTGCCTCAGTGCCTCTCTCCTTCTGACATTGTTAAAGAAAACACAACAAATTTATAATTATGTAGATAATTACATGTAGATAATGTCCTCAAGTTCTGTATAACCACTTTGTCCTCTCTCTGTGTTTGTTTCTCGTTCGTTGTTGTGTGTGTTTGTGTGCATTTGTCTCTTTCAAACAGGTGCCGGTCCTCACCTCTGCAGTGCTGCCGTCTCCTGTAGCGCTGCATGGTTCTAAGCTAAGTTTCCTTTCCTTTTTCTGTTCTCTCAGATTTGTCCTCAGGTTTGAAGTGTCTGTGTTGTGCAGCTGGTCTGGTCTGTCTCTAGACAGTTCAGGCTTCACCCCCTAGTTAAATGGTGGAGGCTCACAGCGACATACTCAACACACAAGTTTCTGAACTCTGCATGAGGGTTTCTCCGACGAAGTGAGGGCCGTGAGGCACAGCTCCCCGTCCCCCGGTGACCCTGCTAGGTCCACCTTCTTAGGGAAACCCTCTGCAGAGGAGCTGACAGAGCCAGGAACTTGTGAGTTGTGTGTGTCCACTCAGGCATCATTCATGCTTGTTCTGTAGGCAGTTCCTGTCAGAAGGAGGAGGCGCAGCAGGAGCGTCGGGGGGCGGAAGACGGTGCCTCAGTGCCTCTCTCCTTCTGACATTGTTAAAGAAAACACAACAAATTTATAATTATGTAGATAATTACATGTAGATAATGTCCTCAAGTTCTGTATAACCACTTTTTCCTCTCTCTGTGTTTGTTTCTCGTTCGTTGTTGTGTGTGTTTGTGTGCATTTGTCTCTTTCAAACAGGTGCCGGTCCTCACCTCTGCAGTGCTGCCGTCTCCTGTAGCGCTGCATGGTTCTAAGCTAAGTTTCCTTTCCTTTTTCTGTTCTCTCAGATTTGTCCTCAGGTTTGAAGTGTCTGTGTTGTGCAGCTGGTCTGGTCTGTCTCTAGACAGTTCAGGCTTCACCCACGAGTTAAATGGTGGAGGCTCACAGCGACATACTCAACACACAAGTTTCTGAACTCTGCATGAGGGTTTCTCCGACGAAGTGAGGGCCGTGAGGCACAGCTCCCCGTCCCCCGGTGACCCTGCTAGGTCCACCTTCTTAGGGAAACCCTCTGCAGAGGAGCTGACAGAGCCAGGAACTTGTGAGTTGTGTGTGTCCACTCAGGCATCATTCATGCTTGTTCTGTAGGCAGTTCCTGTCAGAAGGAGGAGGCGCAGCAGGAGCGTCGGGGGGCGGAAGACGGTGCCTCAGTGCCTCTCTCCTTCTGACATTGTTAAAGAAAACACAACAAATGTATAATTATGTAGATAATTACATGTAGATAATGTCCTCAAGTTCTGTATAACCACTTTTTCCTCTCTCTGTGTTTGTTTCTCGTTCGTTGTTGTGTGTGTTTGTGTGCATTTGTCTCTTTCAAACAGGTGCCGGTCCTCACCTCTGCAGTGCTGCCGTCTCCTGTAGCGCTGCATGGTTCTAAGCTAAGTTTCCTTTCCTTTTTCTGTTCTCTCAGATTTGTCCTCAGGTTTGAAGTGTCTGTGTTGTGCAGCTGGTCTGGTCTGTCTCTAGACAGTTCAGGCTTCACCCCCTAGTTAAATGGTGGAGGCTCACAGCGACATACTCAACACACAAGTTTCTGAACTCTGCATGAGGGTTTCTCCGACGAAGTGAGGGCCGTGAGGCACAGCTCCCCGTCCCCCGGTGACCCTGCTAGGTCCACCTTCTTAGGGAAACCCTCTGCAGAGGAGCTGACAGAGCCAGGAACTTGTGAGTTGTGTGTGTCCACTCAGGCATCATTCATGCTTGTTCTGTAGGCAGTTCCTGTCAGAAGGAGGAGGCGCAGCAGGAGCGTCGGGGGGCGGAAGACGGTGCCTCAGTGCCTCTCTCCTTCTGACATTGTTAAAGAAAACACAACAAATTTATAATTATGTAGATAATTACATGTAGATAATGTCCTCAAGTTCTGTATAACCACTTTGTCCTCTCTCTGTGTTTGTTTCTCGTTCGTTGTTGTGTGTGTTTGTGTGCATTTGTCTCTTTCAAACAGGTGCCGGTCCTCACCTCTGCAGTGCTGCCGTCTCCTGTAGCGCTGCATGGTTCTAAGCTAAGTTTCCTTTCCTTTTTCTGTTCTCTCAGATTTGTCCTCAGGTTTGAAGTGTCTGTGTTGTGCAGCTGGTCTGGTCTGTCTCTAGACAGTTCAGGCTTCACCCACTAGTTAAATGGTGGAGGCTCACAGCGACATACTCAACACACAAGTTTCTGAACTCTGCATGAGGGTTTCTCCGACGAAGTGAGGGCCGTGAGGCACAGCTCCCCGTCCCCCGGTGACCCTGCTAGGTCCACCTTCTTAGGGAAACCCTCTGCAGAGGAGCTGACAGAGCCAGGAACTTGTGAGTTGTGTGTGTCCACTCAGGCATCATTCATGCTTGTTCTGTAGGCAGTTCCTGTCAGAAGGAGGAGGCGCAGCAGGAGCGTCGGGGGGCGGAAGACGGTGCCTCAGTGCCTCTCTCCTTCTGACATTGTTAAAGAAAACACAACAAATTTATAATTATGTAGATAATTACATGTAGATAATGTCCTCAAGTTCTGTATAACCACTTTGTCCTCTCTCTGTGTTTGTTTCTCGTTCGTTGTTGTGTGTGTTTGTGTGCATTTGTCTCTTTCAAACAGGTGCCGGTCCTCACCTCTGCAGTGCTGCCGTCTCCTGTAGCGCTGCATGGTTCTAAGCTAAGTTTCCTTTCCTTTTTCTGTTCTCTCAGATTTGTCCTCAGGTTTGAAGTGTCTGTGTTGTGCAGCTGGTCTGGTCTGTCTCTAGACAGTTCAGGCTTCACCCCCTAGTTAAATGGTGGAGGCTCACAGCGACATACTCAACACACAAGTTTCTGAACTCTGCATGAGGGTTTCTCCGACGAAGTGAGGGCCGTGAGGCACAGCTCCCCGTCCCCCGGTGACCCTGCTAGGTCCACCTTCTTAGGGAAACCCTCTGCAGAGGAGCTGACAGAGCCAGGAACTTGTGAGTTGTGTGTGTCCACTCAGGCATCATTCATGCTTGTTCTGTAGGCAGTTCCTGTCAGAAGGAGGAGGCGCAGCAGGAGCGTCGGGGGGCGGAAGACGGTGCCTCAGTGCCTCTCTCCTTCTGACATTGTTAAAGAAAACACAACAAATTTATAATTATGTAGATAATTACATGTAGATAATGTCCTCAAGTTCTGTATAACCACTTTTTCCTCTCTCTGTGTTTGTTTCTCGTTCGTTGTTGTGTGTGTTTGTGTGCATTTGTCTCTTTCAAACAGGTGCCGGTCCTCACCTCTGCAGTGCTGCCGTCTCCTGTAGCGCTGCATGGTTCTAAGCTAAGTTTCCTTTCCTTTTTCTGTTCTCTCAGATTTGTCCTCAGGTTTGAAGTGTCTGTGTTGTGCAGCTGGTCTGGTCTGTCTCTAGACAGTTCAGGCTTCACCCCCTAGTTAAATGGTGGAGGCTCACAGCGACATACTCAACACACAAGTTTCTGAACTCTGCATGAGGGTTTCTCCGACGAAGTGAGGGCCGTGAGGCACAGCTCCCCGTCCCCCGGTGACCCTGCTAGGTCCACCTTCTTAGGGAAACCCTCTGCAGAGGAGCTGACAGAGCCAGGAACTTGTGAGTTGTGTGTGTCCACTCAGGCATCATTCATGCTTGTTCTGTAGGCAGTTCCTGTCAGAAGGAGGAGGCGCAGCAGGAGCGTCGGGGGGCGGAAGACGGTGCCTCAGTGCCTCTCTCCTTCTGACATTGTTAAAGAAAACACAACAAATTTATAATTATGTAGATAATTACATGTAGATAATGTCCTCAAGTTCTGTATAACCACTTTGTCCTCTCTCTGTGTTTGTTTCTCGTTCGTTGTTGTGTGTGTTTGTGTGCATTTGTCTCTTTCAAACAGGTGCCGGTCCTCACCTCTGCAGTGCTGCCGTCTCCTGTAGCGCTGCATGGTTCTAAGCTAAGTTTCCTTTCCTTTTTCTGTTCTCTCAGATTTGTCCTCAGGTTTGAAGTGTCTGTGTTGTGCAGCTGGTCTGGTCTGTCTCTAGACAGTTCAGGCTTCACCCACTAGTTAAATGGTGGAGGCTCACAGCGACATACTCAACACACAAGTTTCTGAACTCTGCATGAGGGTTTCTCCGACGAAGTGAGGGCCGTGAGGCACAGCTCCCCGTCCCCCGGTGACCCTGCTAGGTCCACCTTCTTAGGGAAACCCTCTGCAGAGGAGCTGACAGAGCCAGGAACTTGTGAGTTGTGTGTGTCCACTCAGGCATCATTCATGCTTGTTCTGTAGGCAGTTCCTGTCAGAAGGAGGAGGCGCAGCAGGAGCGTCGGGGGGCGGAAGACGGTGCCTCAGTGCCTCTCTCCTTCTGACATTGTTAAAGAAAACACAACAAATTTATAATTATGTAGATAATTACATGTAGATAATGTCCTCAAGTTCTGTATAACCACTTTGTCCTCTCTCTGTGTTTGTTTCTCGTTCGTTGTTGTGTGTGTTTGTGTGCATTTGTCTCTTTCAAACAGGTGCCGGTCCTCACCTCTGCAGTGCTGCCGTCTCCTGTAGCGCTGCATGGTTCTAAGCTAAGTTTCCTTTCCTTTTTCTGTTCTCTCAGATTTGTCCTCAGGTTTGAAGTGTCTGTGTTGTGCAGCTGGTCTGGTCTGTCTCTAGACAGTTCAGGCTTCACCCCCTAGTTAAATGGTGGAGGCTCACAGCGACATACTCAACACACAAGTTTCTGAACTCTGCATGAGGGTTTCTCCGACGAAGTGAGGGCCGTGAGGCACAGCTCCCCGTCCCCCGGTGACCCTGCTAGGTCCACCTTCTTAGGGAAACCCTCTGCAGAGGAGCTGACAGAGCCAGGAACTTGTGAGTTGTGTGTGTCCACTCAGGCATCATTCATGCTTGTTCTGTAGGCAGTTCCTGTCAGAAGGAGGAGGCGCAGCAGGAGCGTCGGGGGGCGGAAGACGGTGCCTCAGTGCCTCTCTCCTTCTGACATTGTTAAAGAAAACACAACAAATTTATAATTATGTAGATAATTACATGTAGATAATGTCCTCAAGTTCTGTATAACCACTTTGTCCTCTCTCTGTGTTTGTTTCTCGTTCGTTGTTGTGTGTGTTTGTGTGCATTTGTCTCTTTCAAACAGGTGCCGGTCCTCACCTCTGCAGTGCTGCCGTCTCCTGTAGCGCTGCATGGTTCTAAGCTAAGTTTCCTTTCCTTTTTCTGTTCTCTCAGATTTGTCCTCAGGTTTGAAGTGTCTGTGTTGTGCAGCTGGTCTGGTCTGTCTCTAGACAGTTCAGGCTTCACCCACGAGTTAAATGGTGGAGGCTCACAGCGACATACTCAACACACAAGTTTCTGAACTCTGCATGAGGGTTTCTCCGACGAAGTGAGGGCCGTGAGGCACAGCTCCCCGTCCCCCGGTGACCCTGCTAGGTCCACCTTCTTAGGGAAACCCTCTGCAGAGGAGCTGACAGAGCCAGGAACTTGTGAGTTGTGTGTGTCCACTCAGGCATCATTCATGCTTGTTCTGTAGGCAGTTCCTGTCAGAAGGAGGAGGCGCAGCAGGAGCGTCGGGGGGCGGAAGACGGTGCCTCAGTGCCTCTCTCCTTCTGACATTGTTAAAGAAAACACAACAAATTTATAATTATGTAGATAATTACATGTAGATAATGTCCTCAAGTTCTGTATAACCACTTTGTCCTCTCTCTGTGTTTGTTTCTCGTTCGTTGTTGTGTGTGTTTGTGTGCATTTGTCTCTTTCAAACAGGTGCCGGTCCTCACCTCTGCAGTGCTGCCGTCTCCTGTAGCGCTGCATGGTTCTAAGCTAAGTTTCCTTTCCTTTTTCTGTTCTCTCAGATTTGTCCTCAGGTTTGAAGTGTCTGTGTTGTGCAGCTGGTCTGGTCTGTCTCTAGACAGTTCAGGCTTCACCCCCTAGTTAAATGGTGGAGGCTCACAGCGACATACTCAACACACAAGTTTCTGAACTCTGCATGAGGGTTTCTCCGACGAAGTGAGGGCCGTGAGGCACAGCTCCCCGTCCCCCGGTGACCCTGCTAGGTCCACCTTCTTAGGGAAACCCTCTGCAGAGGAGCTGACAGAGCCAGGAACTTGTGAGTTGTGTGTGTCCACTCAGGCATCATTCATGCTTGTTCTGTAGGCAGTTCCTGTCAGAAGGAGGAGGCGCAGCAGGAGCGTCGGGGGGCGGAAGACGGTGCCTCAGTGCCTCTCTCCTTCTGACATTGTTAAAGAAAACACAACAAACTTATAATTATGTAGATAATTACATGTAGATAATGTCCTCAAGTTCTGTATAACCACTTTGTCCTCTCTCTGTGTTTGTTTCTCGTTCGTTGTTGTGTGTGTTTGTGTGCATTTGTCTCTTTCAAACAGGTGCCGGTCCTCACCTCTGCAGTGCTGCCGTCTCCTGTAGCGCTGCATGGTTCTAAGCTAAGTTTCCTTTCCTTTTTCTGTTCTCTCAGATTTGTCCTCAGGTTTGAAGTGTCTGTGTTGTGCAGCTGGTCTGGTCTGTCTCTAGACAGTTCAGGCTTCACCCCCTAGTTAAATGGTGGAGGCTCACAGCGACATACTCAACACACAAGTTTCTGAACTCTGCATGAGGGTTTCTCCGACGAAGTGAGGGCCGTGAGGCACAGCTCCCCGTCCCCCGGTGACCCTGCTAGGTCCACCTTCTTAGGGAAACCCTCTGCAGAGGAGCTGACAGAGCCAGGAACTTGTGAGTTGTGTGTGTCCACTCAGGCATCATTCATGCTTGTTCTGTAGGCAGTTCCTGTCAGAAGGAGGAGGCGCAGCAGGAGCGTCGGGGGGCGGAAGACGGTGCCTCAGTGCCTCTCTCCTTCTGACATTGTTAAAGAAAACACAACAAATTTATAATTATGTAGATAATTACATGTAGATAATGTCCTCAAGTTCTGTATAACCACTTTTTCCTCTCTCTGTGTTTGTTTCTCGTTCGTTGTTGTGTGTGTTTGTGTGCATTTGTCTCTTTCAAACAGGTGCCGGTCCTCACCTCTGCAGTGCTGCCGTCTCCTGTAGCGCTGCATGGTTCTAAGCTAAGTTTCCTTTCCTTTTTCTGTTCTCTCAGATTTGTCCTCAGGTTTGAAGTGTCTGTGTTGTGCAGCTGGTCTGCTCTGTCTCTAGACAGTTCAGGCTTCACCCCCTAGTTAAATGGTGGAGGCTCACAGCGACATACTCAACACACAAGTTTCTGAACTCTGCATGAGGGTTTCTCCGACGAAGTGAGGGCCGTGAGGCACAGCTCCCCGTCCCCCGGTGACCCTGCTAGGTCCACCTTCTTAGGGAAACCCTCTGCAGAGGAGCTGACAGAGCCAGGAACTTGTGAGTTGTGTGTGTCCACTCAGGCATCATTCATGCTTGTTCTGTAGGCAGTTCCTGTCAGAAGGAGGAGGCGCAGCAGGAGCGTCGGGGGGCGGAAGACGGTGCCTCAGTGCCTCTCTCCTTCTGACATTGTTAAAGAAAACACAACAAACTTATAATTATGTAGATAATTACATGTAGATAATGTCCTCAAGTTCTGTATAACCACTTTGTCCTCTCTCTGTGTTTGTTTCTCGTTCGTTGTTGTGTGTGTTTGTGTGCATTTGTCTCTTTCAAACAGGTGCCGGTCCTCACCTCTGCAGTGCTGCCGTCTCCTGTAGCGCTGCATGGTTCTAAGCTAAGTTTCCTTTCCTTTTTCTGTTCTCTCAGATTTGTCCTCAGGTTTGAAGTGTCTGTGTTGTGCAGCTGGTCTGGTCTGTCTCTAGACAGTTCAGGCTTCACCCACTAGTTAAATGGTGGAGGCTCACAGCGACATACTCAACACACAAGTTTCTGAACTCTGCATGAGGGTTTCTCCGACGAAGTGAGGGCCGTGAGGCACAGCTCCCCGTCCCCCGGTGACCCTGCTAGGTCCACCTTCTTAGGGAAACCCTCTGCAGAGGAGCTGACAGAGCCAGGAACTTGTGAGTTGTGTGTGTCCACTCAGGCATCATTCATGCTTGTTCTGTAGGCAGTTCCTGTCAGAAGGAGGAGGCGCAGCAGGAGCGTCGGGGGGCGGAAGACGGTGCCTCAGTGCCTCTCTCCTTCTGACATTGTTAAAGAAAACACAACAAACTTATAATTATGTAGATAATTACATGTAGATAATGTCCTCAAGTTCTGTATAACCACTTTGTCCTCTCTCTGTGTTTGTTTCTTGTTCGTTGTTGTGTGTGTTTGTGTGCATTTGTCTCTTTCAAACAGGTGCCGGTCCTCACCTCTGCAGTGCTGCCGTCTCCTGTAGCGCTGCATGGTTCTAAGCTAAGTTTCCTTTCCTTTTTCTGTTCTCTCAGATTTGTCCTCAGGTTTGAAGTGTCTGTGTTGTGCAGCTGGTCTGGTCTGTCTCTAGACAGTTCAGGCTTCACCCACTAGTTAAATGGTGGAGGCTCACAGCGACATACTCAACACACAAGTTTCTGAACTCTGCATGAGGGTTTCTCCGACGAAGTGAGGGCCGTGAGGCACAGCTCCCCGTCCCCCGGTGACCCTGCTAGGTCCACCTTCTTAGGGAAACCCTCTGCAGAGGAGCTGACAGAGCCAGGAACTTGTGAGTTGTGTGTGTCCACTCAGGCATCATTCATGCTTGTTCTGTAGGCAGTTCCTGTCAGAAGGAGGAGGCGCAGCAGGAGCGTCGGGGGGCGGAAGACGGTGCCTCAGTGCCTCTCTCCTTCTGACATTGTTAAAGAAAACACAACAAATTTATAATTATGTAGATAATTACATGTAGATAATGTCCTCAAGTTCTGTATAACCACTTTGTCCTCTCTCTGTGTTTGTTTCTCGTTCGTTGTTGTGTGTGTTTGTGTGCATTTGTCTCTTTCAAACAGGTGCCGGTCCTCACCTCTGCAGTGCTGCCGTCTCCTGTAGCGCTGCATGGTTCTAAGCTAAGTTTCCTTTCCTTTTTCTGTTCTCTCAGATTTGTCCTCAGGTTTGAAGTGTCTGTGTTGTGCAGCTGGTCTGCTCTGTCTCTAGACAGTTCAGGCTTCACCCCCTAGTTAAATGGTGGAGGCTCACAGCGACATACTCAACACACAAGTTTCTGAACTCTGCATGAGGGTTTCTCCGACGAAGCGAGGGCCGTGAGGCACAGCTCCCCGTCCCCCGGTGACCCTGCTAGGTCCACCTTCTTAGGGAAACCCTCTGCAGAGGAGCTGACAGAGCCAGGAACTTGTGAGTTGTGTGTGTCCACTCAGGCATCATTCATGCTTGTTCTGTAGGCAGTTCCTGTCAGAAGGAGGAGGCGCAGCAGGAGCGTCGGGGGGCGGAAGACGGTGCCTCAGTGCCTCTCTCCTTCTGACATTGTTAAAGAAAACACAACAAATTTATAATTATGTAGATAATTACATGTAGATAATGTCCTCAAGTTCTGTATAACCACTTTGTCCTCTCTCTGTGTTTGTTTCTCGTTCGTTGTTGTGTGTTTTTCTGTGCATTTGTCTCTTTCAAACAGGTGCCGGTCCTCACCTCTGCAGTGCTGCCGTCTCCTGTAGCGCTGCATGGTTCTAAGCTAAGTTTCCTTTCCTTTTTCTGTTCTCTCAGATTTGTCCTCAGGTTTGAAGTGTCTGTGTTGTGCAGCTGGTCTGGTCTGTCTCTAGACAGTTCAGGCTTCACCCCCTAGTTAAATGGTGGAGGCTCACAGCGACATACTCAACACACAAGTTTCTGAACTCTGCATGAGGGTTTCTCCGACGAAGTGAGGGCCGTGAGGCACAGCTCCCCGTCCCCCGGTGACCCTGCTAGGTCCACCTTCTTAGGGAAACCCTCTGCAGAGGAGCTGACAGAGCCAGGAACTTGTGAGTTGTGTGTGTCCACTCAGGCATCATTCATGCTTGTTCTGTAGGCAGTTCCTGTCAGAAGGAGGAGGCGCAGCAGGAGCGTCGGGGGGCGGAAGACGGTGCCTCAGTGCCTCTCTCCTTCTGACATTGTTAAAGAAAACACAACAAATTTATAATTATGTAGATAATTACATGTAGATAATGTCCTCAAGTTCTGTAAAACCACTTTGTCCTCTCTCTGTGTTTGTTTCTCGTTCGTTGTTGTGTGTGTTTGTGTGCATTTGTCTCTTTCAAACAGGTGCCGGTCCTCACCTCTGCAGTGCTGCCGTCTCCTGTAGCGCTGCATGGTTCTAAGCTAAGTTTCCTTTCCTTTTTCTGTTCTCTCAGATTTGTCCTCAGGTTTGAAGTGTCTGTGTTGTGCAGCTGGTCTGGTCTGTCTCTAGACAGTTCAGGCTTCACCCCCTAGTTAAATGGTGGAGGCTCACAGCGACATACTCAACACACAAGTTTCTGAACTCTGCATGAGGGTTTCTCCGACGAAGTGAGGGCCGTGAGGCACAGCTCCCCGTCCCCCGGTGACCCTGCTAGGTCCACCTTCTTAGGGAAACCCTCTGCAGAGGAGCTGACAGAGCCAGGAACTTGTGAGTTGTGTGTGTCCACTCAGGCATCATTCATGCTTGTTCTGTAGGCAGTTCCTGTCAGAAGGAGGAGGCGCAGCAGGAGCGTCGGGGGGCGGAAGACGGTGCCTCAGTGCCTCTCTCCTTCTGACATTGTTAAAGAAAACACAACAAATTTATAATTATTTAGATATTTACATGTAGGTAATGTCCTCAAGTTCTGTATAACCACTTTGTCCTCTCTCTGTGTTTGTTTCTCGTTCGTTGTTGTGTGTGTTTGTGTGCATTTGTCTCTTTCAAACAGGTGCCGGTCCTCACCTCTGCAGTGCTGCCGTCTCCTGTAGCGCTGCATGGTTCTAAGCTAAGTTTCCTTTCCTTTTTCTGTTCTCTCAGATTTGTCCTCAGGTTTGAAGTGTCTGTGTTGTGCAGCTGGTCTGGTCTGTCTCTAGACAGTTCAGGCTTCACCCCCTAGTTAAATGGTGGAGGCTCACAGCGACATACTCAACACACAAGTTTCTGAACTCTGCATGAGGGTTTCTCCGACGAAGTGAGGGCCGTGAGGCACAGCTCCCCGTCCCCCGGTGACCCTGCTAGGTCCACCTTCTTAGGGAAACCCTCTGCAGAGGAGCTGACAGAGCCAGGAACTTGTGAGTTGTGTGTGTCCACTCAGGCATCATTCATGCTTGTTCTGTAGGCAGTTCCTGTCAGAAGGAGGAGGCGCAGCAGGAGCGTCGGGGGGCGGAAGACGGTGCCTCAGTGCCTCTCTCCTTCTGACATTGTTAAAGAAAACACAACAAATTTATAATTATGTAGATAATTACATGTAGATAATGTCCTCAAGTTCTGTATAACCACTTTGTCCTCTCTCTGTGTTTGTTTCTCGTTCGTTGTTGTGTGTGTTTGTGTGCATTTGTCTCTTTCAAACAGGTGCCGGTCCTCACCTCTGCAGTGCTGCCGTCTCCTGTAGCGCTGCATGGTTCTAAGCTAAGTTTCCTTTCCTTTTTCTGTTCTCTCAGATTTGTCCTCAGGTTTGAAGTGTCTGTGTTGTGCAGCTGGTCTGGTCTGTCTCTAGACAGTTCAGGCTTCACCCACTAGTTAAATGGTGGAGGCTCACAGCGACATACTCAACACACAAGTTTCTGAACTCTGCATGAGGGTTTCTCCGACGAAGTGAGGGCCGTGAGGCACAGCTCCCCGTCCCCCGGTGACCCTGCTAGGTCCACCTTCTTAGGGAAACCCTCTGCAGAGGAGCTGACAGAGCCAGGAACTTGTGAGTTGTGTGTGTCCACTCAGGCATCATTCATGCTTGTTCTGTAGGCAGTTCCTGTCAGAAGGAGGAGGCGCAGCAGGAGCGTCGGGGGGCGGAAGACGGTGCCTCAGTGCCTCTCTCCTTCTGACATTGTTAAAGAAAACACAACAAATTTATAATTATGTAGATAATTACATGTAGATAATGTCCTCAAGTTCTGTATAACCACTTTGTCCTCTCTCTGTGTTTGTTTCTCGTTCGTTGTTGTGTGTGTTTGTGTGCATTTGTCTCTTTCAAACAGGTGCCGGTCCTCACCTCTGCAGTGCTGCCGTCTCCTGTAGCGCTGCATGGTTCTAAGCTAAGTTTCCTTTCCTTTTTCTGTTCTCTCAGATTTGTCCTCAGGTTTGAAGTGTCTGTGTTGTGCAGCTGGTCTGGTCTGTCTCTAGACAGTTCAGGCTTCACCCCCTAGTTAAATGGTGGAGGCTCACAGCGACATACTCAACACACAAGTTTCTGAACTCTGCATGAGGGTTTCTCCGACGAAGTGAGGGCCGTGAGGCACAGCTCCCCGTCCCCCGGTGACCCTGCTAGGTCCACCTTCTTAGGGAAACCCTCTGCAGAGGAGCTGACAGAGCCAGGAACTTGTGAGTTGTGTGTGTCCACTCAGGCATCATTCATGCTTGTTCTGTAGGCAGTTCCTGTCAGAAGGAGGAGGCGCAGCAGGAGCGTCGGGGGGCGGAAGACGGTGCCTCAGTGCCTCTCTCCTTCTGACATTGTTAAAGAAAACACAACAAATTTATAATTATGTAGATAATTACATGTAGATAATGTCCTCAAGTTCTGTATAACCACTTTGTCCTCTCTCTGTGTTTGTTTCTCGTTCGTTGTTGTGTGTGTTTGTGTGCATTTGTCTCTTTCAAACAGGTGCCGGTCCTCACCTCTGCAGTGCTGCCGTCTCCTGTAGCGCTGCATGGTTCTAAGCTAAGTTTCCTTTCCTTTTTCTGTTCTCTCAGATTTGTCCTCAGGTTTGAAGTGTCTGTGTTGTGCAGCTGGTCTGGTCTGTCTCTAGACAGTTCAGGCTTCACCCCCTAGTTAAATGGTGGAGGCTCACAGCGACATACTCAACACACAAGTTTCTGAACTCTGCATGAGGGTTTCTCCGACGAAGCGAGGGCCGTGAGGCACAGCTCCCCGTCCCCCGGTGACCCTGCTAGGTCCACCTTCTTAGGGAAACCCTCTGCAGAGGAGCTGACAGAGCCAGGAACTTGTGAGTTGTGTGTGTCCACTCAGGCATCATTCATGCTTGTTCTGTAGGCAGTTCCTGTCAGAAGGAGGAGGCGCAGCAGGAGCGTCGGGGGGCGGAAGACGGTGCCTCAGTGCCTCTCTCCTTCTGACATTGTTAAAGAAAACACAACAAATTTATAATTATGTAGATAATTACATGTAGATAATGTCCTCAAGTTCTGTATAACCACTTTGTCCTCTCTCTGTGTTTGTTTCTCGTTCGTTGTTGTGTGTGTTTGTGTGCATTTGTCTCTTTCAAACAGGTGCCGGTCCTCACCTCTGCAGTGCTGCCGTCTCCTGTAGCGCTGCATGGTTCTAAGCTAAGTTTCCTTTCCTTTTTCTGTTCTCTCAGATTTGTCCTCAGGTTTGAAGTGTCTGTGTTGTGCAGCTGGTCTGCTCTGTCTCTAGACAGTTCAGGCTTCACCCCCTAGTTAAATGGTGGAGGCTCACAGCGACATACTCAACACACAAGTTTCTGAACTCTGCATGAGGGTTTCTCCGACGAAGCGAGGGCCGTGAGGCACAGCTCCCCGTCCCCCGGTGACCCTGCTAGGTCCACCTTCTTAGGGAAACCCTCTGCAGAGGAGCTGACAGAGCCAGGAACTTGTGAGTTGTGTGTGTCCACTCAGGCATCATTCATGCTTGTTCTGTAGGCAGTTCCTGTCAGAAGGAGGAGGCGCAGCAGGAGCGTCGGGGGGCGGAAGACGGTGCCTCAGTGCCTCTCTCCTTCTGACATTGTTAAAGAAAACACAACAAATTTATAATTATGTAGATAATTACATGTAGATAATGTCCTCAAGTTCTGTATAACCACTTTGTCCTCTCTCTGTGTTTGTTTCTCGTTCGTTGTTGTGTGTTTTTCTGTGCATTTGTCTCTTTCAAACAGGTGCCGGTCCTCACCTCTGCAGTGCTGCCGTCTCCTGTAGCGCTGCATGGTTCTAAGCTAAGTTTCCTTTCCTTTTTCTGTTCTCTCAGATTTGTCCTCAGGTTTGAAGTGTCTGTGTTGTGCAGCTGGTCTGGTCTGTCTCTAGACAGTTCAGGCTTCACCCCCTAGTTAAATGGTGGAGGCTCACAGCGACATACTCAACACACAAGTTTCTGAACTCTGCATGAGGGTTTCTCCGACGAAGTGAGGGCCGTGAGGCACAGCTCCCCGTCCCCCGGTGACCCTGCTAGGTCCACCTTCTTAGGGAAACCCTCTGCAGAGGAGCTGACAGAGCCAGGAACTTGTGAGTTGTGTGTGTCCACTCAGGCATCATTCATGCTTGTTCTGTAGGCAGTTCCTGTCAGAAGGAGGAGGCGCAGCAGGAGCGTCGGGGGGCGGAAGACGGTGCCTCAGTGCCTCTCTCCTTCTGACATTGTTAAAGAAAACACAACAAATTTATAATTATGTAGATAATTACATGTAGATAATGTCCTCAAGTTCTGTAAAACCACTTTGTCCTCTCTCTGTGTTTGTTTCTCGTTCGTTGTTGTGTGTGTTTGTGTGCATTTGTCTCTTTCAAACAGGTGCCGGTCCTCACCTCTGCAGTGCTGCCGTCTCCTGTAGCGCTGCATGGTTCTAAGCTAAGTTTCCTTTCCTTTTTCTGTTCTCTCAGATTTGTCCTCAGGTTTGAAGTGTCTGTGTTGTGCAGCTGGTCTGGTCTGTCTCTAGACAGTTCAGGCTTCACCCCCTAGTTAAATGGTGGAGGCTCACAGCGACATACTCAACACACAAGTTTCTGAACTCTGCATGAGGGTTTCTCCGACGAAGTGAGGGCCGTGAGGCACAGCTCCCCGTCCCCCGGTGACCCTGCTAGGTCCACCTTCTTAGGGAAACCCTCTGCAGAGGAGCTGACAGAGCCAGGAACTTGTGAGTTGTGTGTGTCCACTCAGGCATCATTCATGCTTGTTCTGTAGGCAGTTCCTGTCAGAAGGAGGAGGCGCAGCAGGAGCGTCGGGGGGCGGAAGACGGTGCCTCAGTGCCTCTCTCCTTCTGACATTGTTAAAGAAAACACAACAAATTTATAATTATGTAGATAATTACATGTAGATAATGTCCTCAAGTTCTGTATAACCACTTTGTCCTCTCTCTGTGTTTGTTTCTCGTTCGTTGTTGTGTGTGTTTGTGTGCATTTGTCTCTTTCAAACAGGTGCCGGTCCTCACCTCTGCAGTGCTGCCGTCTCCTGTAGCGCTGCATGGTTCTAAGCTAAGTTTCCTTTCCTTTTTCTGTTCTCTCAGATTTGTCCTCAGGTTTGAAGTGTCTGTGTTGTGCAGCTGGTCTGCTCTGTCTCTAGACAGTTCAGGCTTCACCCCCTAGTTAAATGGTGGAGGCTCACAGCGACATACTCAACACACAAGTTTCTGAACTCTGCATGAGGGTTTCTCCGACGAAGTGAGGGCCGTGAGGCACAGCTCCCCGTCCCCCGGTGACCCTGCTAGGTCCACCTTCTTAGGGAAACCCTCTGCAGAGGAGCTGACAGAGCCAGGAACTTGTGAGTTGTGTGTGTCCACTCAGGCATCATTCATGCTTGTTCTGTAGGCAGTTCCTGTCAGAAGGAGGAGGCGCAGCAGGAGCGTCGGGGGGCGGAAGACGGTGCCTCAGTGCCTCTCTCCTTCTGACATTGTTAAAGAAAACACAACAAATTTATAATTATGTAGATAATTACATGTAGATAATGTCCTCAAGTTCTGTATAACCACTTTGTCCTCTCTCTGTGTTTGTTTCTCGTTCGTTGTTGTGTGTGTTTGTGTGCATTTGTCTCTTTCAAACAGGTGCCGGTCCTCACCTCTGCAGTGCTGCCGTCTCCTGTAGCGCTGCATGGTTCTAAGCTAAGTTTCCTTTCCTTTTTCTGTTCTCTCAGATTTGTCCTCAGGTTTGAAGTGTCTGTGTTGTGCAGCTGGTCTGCTCTGTCTCTAGACAGTTCAGGCTTCACCCCCTAGTTAAATGGTGGAGGCTCACAGCGACATACTCAACACACAAGTTTCTGAACTCTGCATGAGGGTTTCTCCGACGAAGTGAGGGCCGTGAGGCACAGCTCCCCGTCCCCCGGTGACCCTGCTAGGTCCACCTTCTTAGGGAAACCCTCTGCAGAGGAGCTGACAGAGCCAGGAACTTGTGAGTTGTGTGTGTCCACTCAGGCATCATTCATGCTTGTTCTGTAGGCAGTTCCTGTCAGAAGGAGGAGGCGCAGCAGGAGCGTCGGGGGGCGGAAGACGGTGCCTCAGTGCCTCTCTCCTTCTGACATTGTTAAAGAAAACACAACAAATTTATAATTATGTAGATAATTACATGTAGATAATGTCCTCAAGTTCTGTATAACCACTTTGTCCTCTCTCTGTGTTTGTTTCTCGTTCGTTGTTGTGTGTGTTTGTGTGCATTTGTCTCTTTCAAACAGGTGCCGGTCCTCACCTCTGCAGTGCTGCCGTCTCCTGTAGCGCTGCATGGTTCTAAGCTAAGTTTCCTTTCCTTTTTCTGTTCTCTCAGATTTGTCCTCAGGTTTGAAGTGTCTGTGTTGTGCAGCTGGTCTGGTCTGGTCTGTCTCTAGACAGTTCAGGCTTCACCCACTAGTTAAATGGTGGAGGCTCACAGCGACATACTCAACACACAAGTTTCTGAACTCTGCATGAGGGTTTCTCCGACGAAGTGAGGGCCGTGAGGCACAGCTCCCCGTCCCCCGGTGACCCTGCTAGGTCCACCTTCTTAGGGAAACCCTCTGCAGAGGAGCTGACAGAGCCAGGAACTTGTGAGTTGTGTGTGTCCACTCAGGCATCATTCATGCTTGTTCTGTAGGCAGTTCCTGTCAGAAGGAGAAGGCGCAGCAGGAGCGTCGGGGGGCGGAAGACGGTGCCTCAGTGCCTCTCTCCTTCTGACATTGTTAAAGAAAACACAACAAATTTATAATTATGTAGATAATTACATGTAGATAATGTCCTCAAGTTCTGTATAACCACTTTGTCCTCTCTCTGTGTTTGTTTCTCGTTCGTTGTTGTGTGTGTTTGTGTGCATTTGTCTCTTTCAAACAGGTGCCGGTCCTCACCTCTGCAGTGCTGCCGTCTCCTGTAGCGCTGCATGGTTCTAAGCTAAGTTTCCTTTCCTTTTTCTGTTCTCTCAGATTTGTCCTCAGGTTTGAAGTGTCTGTGTTGTGCAGCTGGTCTGGTCTGTCTCTAGACAGTTCAGGCTTCACCCCCTAGTTAAATGGTGGAGGCTCACAGCGACATACTCAACACACAAGTTTCTGAACTCTGCATGAGGGTTTCTCCGACGAAGTGAGGGCCGTGAGGCACAGCTCCCCGTCCCCCGGTGACCCTGCTAGGTCCACCTTCTTAGGGAAACCCTCTGCAGAGGAGCTGACAGAGCCAGGAACTTGTGAGTTGTGTGTGTCCACTCAGGCATCATTCATGCTTGTTCTGTAGGCAGTTCCTGTCAGAAGGAGGAGGCGCAGCAGGAGCGTCGGGGGGCGGAAGACGGTGCCTCAGTGCCTCTCTCCTTCTGACATTGTTAAAGAAAACACAACAAATTTATAATTATGTAGATAATTACATGTAGATAATGTCCTCAAGTTCTGTATAACCACTTTGTCCTCTCTCTGTGTTTGTTTCTCGTTCGTTGTTGTGTGTGTTTGTGTGCATTTGTCTCTTTCAAACAGGTGCCGGTCCTCACCTCTGCAGTGCTGCCGTCTCCTGTAGCGCTGCATGGTTCTAAGCTAAGTTTCCTTTCCTTTTTCTGTTCTCTCAGATTTGTCCTCAGGTTTGAAGTGTCTGTGTTGTGCAGCTGGTCTGGTCTGGTCTGTCTCTAGACAGTTCAGGCTTCACCCACTAGTTAAATGGTGGAGGCTCACAGCGACATACTCAACACACAAGTTTCTGAACTCTGCATGAGGGTTTCTCCGACGAAGCGAGGGCCGTGAGGCACAGCTCCCCGTCCCCCGGTGACCCTGCTAGGTCCACCTTCTTAGGGAAACCCTCTGCAGAGGAGCTGACAGAGCCAGGAACTTGTGAGTTGTGTGTGTCCACTCAGGCATCATTCATGCTTGTTCTGTAGGCAGTTCCTGTCAGAAGGAGGAGGCGCAGCAGGAGCGTCGGGGGGCGGAAGACGGTGCCTCAGTGCCTCTCTCCTTCTGACATTGTTAAAGAAAACACAACAAATTTATAATTATGTAGATAATTACATGTAGATAATGTCCTCAAGTTCTGTATAACCACTTTGTCCTCTCTCTGTGTTTGTTTCTCGTTCGTTGTTGTGTGTGTTTGTGTGCATTTGTCTCTTTCAAACAGGTGCCGGTCCTCACCTCTGCAGTGCTGCCGTCTCCTGTAGCGCTGCATGGTTCTAAGCTAAGTTTCCTTTCCTTTTTCTGTTCTCTCAGATTTGTCCTCAGGTTTGAAGTGTCTGTGTTGTGCAGCTGGTCTGGTCTGTCTCTAGACAGTTCAGGCTTCACCCCCTAGTTAAATGGTGGAGGCTCACAGCGACATACTCAACACACAAGTTTCTGAACTCTGCATGAGGGTTTCTCCGACGAAGTGAGGGCCGTGAGGCACAGCTCCCCGTCCCCCGGTGACCCTGCTAGGTCCACCTTCTTAGGGAAACCCTCTGCAGAGGAGCTGACAGAGCCAGGAACTTGTGAGTTGTGTGTGTCCACTCAGGCATCATTCATGCTTGTTCTGTAGGCAGTTCCTGTCAGAAGGAGGAGGCGCAGCAGGAGCGTCGGGGGGCGGAAGACGGTGCCTCAGTGCCTCTCTCCTTCTGACATTGTTAAAGAAAACACAACAAATTTATAATTATGTAGATAATTACATGTAGATAATGTCCTCAAGTTCTGTATAACCACTTTTTCCTCTCTCTGTGTTTGTTTCTCGTTCGTTGTTGTGTGTGTTTGTGTGCATTTGTCTCTTTCAAACAGGTGCCGGTCCTCACCTCTGCAGTGCTGCCGTCTCCTGTAGCGCTGCATGGTTCTAAGCTAAGTTTCCTTTCCTTTTTCTGTTCTCTCAGATTTGTCCTCAGGTTTGAAGTGTCTGTGTTGTGCAGCTGGTCTGGTCTGTCTCTAGACAGTTCAGGCTTCACCCACTAGTTAAATGGTGGAGGCTCACAGCGACATACTCAACACACAAGTTTCTGAACTCTGCATGAGGGTTTCTCCGACGAAGTGAGGGCCGTGAGGCACAGCTCCCCGTCCCCCGGTGACCCTGCTAGGTCCACCTTCTTAGGGAAACCCTCTGCAGAGGAGCTGACAGAGCCAGGAACTTGTGAGTTGTGTGTGTCCACTCAGGCATCATTCATGCTTGTTCTGTAGGCAGTTCCTGTCAGAAGGAGGAGGCGCAGCAGGAGCGTCGGGGGGCGGAAGACGGTGCCTCAGTGCCTCTCTCCTTCTGACATTGTTAAAGAAAACACAACAAATTTATAATTATGTAGATAATTACATGTAGATAATGTCCTCAAGTTCTGTATAACCACTTTGTCCTCTCTCTGTGTTTGTTTCTCGTTCGTTGTTGTGTGTGTTTGTGTGCATTTGTCTCTTTCAAACAGGTGCCGGTCCTCACCTCTGCAGTGCTGCCGTCTCCTGTAGCGCTGCATGGTTCTAAGCTAAGTTTCCTTTCCTTTTTCTGTTCTCTCAGATTTGTCCTCAGGTTTGAAGTGTCTGTGTTGTGCAGCTGGTCTGGTCTGTCTCTAGACAGTTCAGGCTTCACCCCCTAGTTAAATGGTGGAGGCTCACAGCGACATACTCAACACACAAGTTTCTGAACTCTGCATGAGGGTTTCTCCGACGAAGTGAGGGCCGTGAGGCACAGCTCCCCGTCCCCCGGTGACCCTGCTAGGTCCACCTTCTTAGGGAAACCCTCTGCAGAGGAGCTGACAGAGCCAGGAACTTGTGAGTTGTGTGTGTCCACTCAGGCATCATTCATGCTTGTTCTGTAGGCAGTTCCTGTCAGAAGGAGGAGGCGCAGCAGGAGCGTCGGGGGGCGGAAGACGGTGCCTCAGTGCCTCTCTCCTTCTGACATTGTTAAAGAAAACACAACAAATTTATAATTATGTAGATAATTACATGTAGATAATGTCCTCAAGTTCTGTATAACCACTTTTTCCTCTCTCTGTGTTTGTTTCTCGTTCGTTGTTGTGTGTGTTTGTGTGCATTTGTCTCTTTCAAACAGGTGCCGGTCCTCACCTCTGCAGTGCTGCCGTCTCCTGTAGCGCTGCATGGTTCTAAGCTAAGTTTCCTTTCCTTTTTCTGTTCTCTCAGATTTGTCCTCAGGTTTGAAGTGTCTGTGTTGTGCAGCTGGTCTGGTCTGTCTCTAGACAGTTCAGGCTTCACCCACTAGTTAAATGGTGGAGGCTCACAGCGACATACTCAACACACAAGTTTCTGAACTCTGCATGAGGGTTTCTCCGACGAAGTGAGGGCCGTGAGGCACAGCTCCCCGTCCCCCGGTGACCCTGCTAGGTCCACCTTCTTAGGGAAACCCTCTGCAGAGGAGCTGACAGAGCCAGGAACTTGTGAGTTGTGTGTGTCCACTCAGGCATCATTCATGCTTGTTCTGTAGGCAGTTCCTGTCAGAAGGAGGAGGCGCAGCAGGAGCGTCGGGGGGCGGAAGACGGTGCCTCAGTGCCTCTCTCCTTCTGACATTGTTAAAGAAAACACAACAAATTTATAATTATGTAGATAATTACATGTAGATAATGTCCTCAAGTTCTGTATAACCACTTTGTCCTCTCTCTGTGTTTGTTTCTCGTTCGTTGTTGTGTGTGTTTGTGTGCATTTGTCTCTTTCAAACAGGTGCCGGTCCTCACCTCTGCAGTGCTGCCGTCTCCTGTAGCGCTGCATGGTTCTAAGCTAAGTTTCCTTTCCTTTTTCTGTTCTCTCAGATTTGTCCTCAGGTTTGAAGTGTCTGTGTTGTGCAGCTGGTCTGGTCTGTCTCTAGACAGTTCAGGCTTCACCCCCTAGTTAAATGGTGGAGGCTCACAGCGACATACTCAACACACAAGTTTCTGAACTCTGCATGAGGGTTTCTCCGACGAAGTGAGGGCCGTGAGGCACAGCTCCCCGTCCCCCGGTGACCCTGCTAGGTCCACCTTCTTAGGGAAACCCTCTGCAGAGGAGCTGACAGAGCCAGGAACTTGTGAGTTGTGTGTGTCCACTCAGGCATCATTCATGCTTGTTCTGTAGGCAGTTCCTGTCAGAAGGAGGAGGCGCAGCAGGAGCGTCGGGGGGCGGAAGACGGTGCCTCAGTGCCTCTCTCCTTCTGACATTGTTAAAGAAAACACAACAAATTTATAATTATGTAGATAATTACATGTAGATAATGTCCTCAAGTTCTGTATAACCACTTTTTCCTCTCTCTGTGTTTGTTTCTCGTTCGTTGTTGTGTGTGTTTGTGTGCATTTGTCTCTTTCAAACAGGTGCCGGTCCTCACCTCTGCAGTGCTGCCGTCTCCTGTAGCGCTGCATGGTTCTAAGCTAAGTTTCCTTTCCTTTTTCTGTTCTCTCAGATTTGTCCTCAGGTTTGAAGTGTCTGTGTTGTGCAGCTGGTCTGGTCTGTCTCTAGACAGTTCAGGCTTCACCCACTAGTTAAATGGTGGAGGCTCACAGCGACATACTCAACACACAAGTTTCTGAACTCTGCATGAGGGTTTCTCCGACGAAGTGAGGGCCGTGAGGCACAGCTCCCCGTCCCCCGGTGACCCTGCTAGGTCCACCTTCTTAGGGAAACCCTCTGCAGAGGAGCTGACAGAGCCAGGAACTTGTGAGTTGTGTGTGTCCACTCAGGCATCATTCATGCTTGTTCTGTAGGCAGTTCCTGTCAGAAGGAGGAGGCGCAGCAGGAGCGTCGGGGGGCGGAAGACGGTGCCTCAGTGCCTCTCTCCTTCTGACATTGTTAAAGAAAACACAACAAATTTATAATTATGTAGATAATTACATGTAGATAATGTCCTCAAGTTCTGTATAACCACTTTGTCCTCTCTCTGTGTTTGTTTCTCGTTCGTTGTTGTGTGTGTTTGTGTGCATTTGTCTCTTTCAAACAGGTGCCGGTCCTCACCTCTGCAGTGCTGCCGTCTCCTGTAGCGCTGCATGGTTCTAAGCTAAGTTTCCTTTCCTTTTTCTGTTCTCTCAGATTTGTCCTCAGGTTTGAAGTGTCTGTGTTGTGCAGCTGGTCTGGTCTGGTCTGTCTCTAGACAGTTCAGGCTTCACCCCCTAGTTAAATGGTGGAGGCTCACAGCGACATACTCAACACACAAGTTTCTGAACTCTGCATGAGGGTTTCTCCGACGAAGTGAGGGCCGTGAGGCACAGCTCCCCGTCCCCCGGTGACCCTGCTAGGTCCACCTTCTTAGGGAAACCCTCTGCAGAGGAGCTGACAGAGCCAGGAACTTGTGAGTTGTGTGTGTCCACTCAGGCATCATTCATGCTTGTTCTGTAGGCAGTTCCTGTCAGAAGGAGGAGGCGCAGCAGGAGCGTCGGGGGGCGGAAGACGGTGCCTCAGTGCCTCTCTCCTTCTGACATTGTTAAAGAAAACACAACAAATTTATAATTATGTAGATAATTACATGTAGATAATGTCCTCAAGTTCTGTATAACCACTTTTTCCTCTCTCTGTGTTTGTTTCTCGTTCGTTGTTGTGTGTGTTTGTGTGCATTTGTCTCTTTCAAACAGGTGCCGGTCCTCACCTCTGCAGTGCTGCCGTCTCCTGTAGCGCTGCATGGTTCTAAGCTAAGTTTCCTTTCCTTTTTCTGTTCTCTCAGATTTGTCCTCAGGTTTGAAGTGTCTGTGTTGTGCAGCTGGTCTGGTCTGTCTCTAGACAGTTCAGGCTTCACCCACTAGTTAAATGGTGGAGGCTCACAGCGACATACTCAACACACAAGTTTCTGAACTCTGCATGAGGGTTTCTCCGACGAAGTGAGGGCCGTGAGGCACAGCTCCCCGTCCCCCGGTGACCCTGCTAGGTCCACCTTCTTAGGGAAACCCTCTGCAGAGGAGCTGACAGAGCCAGGAACTTGTGAGTTGTGTGTGTCCACTCAGGCATCATTCATGCTTGTTCTGTAGGCAGTTCCTGTCAGAAGGAGGAGGCGCAGCAGGAGCGTCGGGGGGCGGAAGACGGTGCCTCAGTGCCTCTCTCCTTCTGACATTGTTAAAGAAAACACAACAAATTTATAATTATGTAGATAATTACATGTAGATAATGTCCTCAAGTTCTGTATAACCACTTTGTCCTCTCTCTGTGTTTGTTTCTCGTTCGTTGTTGTGTGTGTTTGTGTGCATTTGTCTCTTTCAAACAGGTGCCGGTCCTCACCTCTGCAGTGCTGCCGTCTCCTGTAGCGCTGCATGGTTCTAAGCTAAGTTTCCTTTCCTTTTTCTGTTCTCTCAGATTTGTCCTCAGGTTTGAAGTGTCTGTGTTGTGCAGCTGGTCTGCTCTGTCTCTAGACAGTTCAGGCTTCACCCCCTAGTTAAATGGTGGAGGCTCACAGCGACATACTCAACACACAAGTTTCTGAACTCTGCATGAGGGTTTCTCCGACGAAGTGAGGGCCGTGAGGCACAGCTCCCCGTCCCCCGGTGACCCTGCTAGGTCCACCTTCTTAGGGAAACCCTCTGCAGAGGAGCTGACAGAGCCAGGAACTTGTGAGTTGTGTGTGTCCACTCAGGCATCATTCATGCTTGTTCTGTAGGCAGTTCCTGTCAGAAGGAGGAGGCGCAGCAGGAGCGTCGGGGGGCGGAAGACGGTGCCTCAGTGCCTCTCTCCTTCTGACATTGTTAAAGAAAACACAACAAATTTATAATTATGTAGATAATTACATGTAGATAATGTCCTCAAGTTCTGTATAACCACTTTGTCCTCTCTCTGTGTTTGTTTCTCGTTCGTTGTTGTGTGTGTTTGTGTGCATTTGTCTCTTTCAAACAGGTGCCGGTCCTCACCTCTGCAGTGCTGCCGTCTCCTGTAGCGCTGCATGGTTCTAAGCTAAGTTTCCTTTCCTTTTTCTGTTCTCTCAGATTTGTCCTCAGGTTTGAAGTGTCTGTGTTGTGCAGCTGGTCTGGTCTGGTCTGTCTCTAGACAGTTCAGGCTTCACCCACTAGTTAAATGGTGGAGGCTCACAGCGACATACTCAACACACAAGTTTCTGAACTCTGCATGAGGGTTTCTCCGACGAAGTGAGGGCCGTGAGGCACAGCTCCCCGTCCCCCGGTGACCCTGCTAGGTCCACCTTCTTAGGGAAACCCTCTGCAGAGGAGCTGACAGAGCCAGGAACTTGTGAGTTGTGTGTGTCCACTCAGGCATCATTCATGCTTGTTCTGTAGGCAGTTCCTGTCAGAAGGAGAAGGCGCAGCAGGAGCGTCGGGGGGCGGAAGACGGTGCCTCAGTGCCTCTCTCCTTCTGACATTGTTAAAGAAAACACAACAAATTTATAATTATGTAGATAATTACATGTAGATAATGTCCTCAAGTTCTGTATAACCACTTTGTCCTCTCTCTGTGTTTGTTTCTCGTTCGTTGTTGTGTGTGTTTGTGTGCATTTGTCTCTTTCAAACAGGTGCCGGTCCTCACCTCTGCAGTGCTGCCGTCTCCTGTAGCGCTGCATGGTTCTAAGCTAAGTTTCCTTTCCTTTTTCTGTTCTCTCAGATTTGTCCTCAGGTTTGAAGTGTCTGTGTTGTGCAGCTGGTCTGGTCTGTCTCTAGACAGTTCAGGCTTCACCCCCTAGTTAAATGGTGGAGGCTCACAGCGACATACTCAACACACAAGTTTCTGAACTCTGCATGAGGGTTTCTCCGACGAAGTGAGGGCCGTGAGGCACAGCTCCCCGTCCCCCGGTGACCCTGCTAGGTCCACCTTCTTAGGGAAACCCTCTGCAGAGGAGCTGACAGAGCCAGGAACTTGTGAGTTGTGTGTGTCCACTCAGGCATCATTCATGCTTGTTCTGTAGGCAGTTCCTGTCAGAAGGAGGAGGCGCAGCAGGAGCGTCGGGGGGCGGAAGACGGTGCCTCAGTGCCTCTCTCCTTCTGACATTGTTAAAGAAAACACAACAAATTTATAATTATGTAGATAATTACATGTAGATAATGTCCTCAAGTTCTGTATAACCACTTTGTCCTCTCTCTGTGTTTGTTTCTCGTTCGTTGTTGTGTGTGTTTGTGTGCATTTGTCTCTTTCAAACAGGTGCCGGTCCTCACCTCTGCAGTGCTGCCGTCTCCTGTAGCGCTGCATGGTTCTAAGCTAAGTTTCCTTTCCTTTTTCTGTTCTCTCAGATTTGTCCTCAGGTTTGAAGTGTCTGTGTTGTGCAGCTGGTCTGGTCTGGTCTGTCTCTAGACAGTTCAGGCTTCACCCACTAGTTAAATGGTGGAGGCTCACAGCGACATACTCAACACACAAGTTTCTGAACTCTGCATGAGGGTTTCTCCGACGAAGCGAGGGCCGTGAGGCACAGCTCCCCGTCCCCCGGTGACCCTGCTAGGTCCACCTTCTTAGGGAAACCCTCTGCAGAGGAGCTGACAGAGCCAGGAACTTGTGAGTTGTGTGTGTCCACTCAGGCATCATTCATGCTTGTTCTGTAGGCAGTTCCTGTCAGAAGGAGGAGGCGCAGCAGGAGCGTCGGGGGGCGGAAGACGGTGCCTCAGTGCCTCTCTCCTTCTGACATTGTTAAAGAAAACACAACAAATTTATAATTATGTAGATAATTACATGTAGATAATGTCCTCAAGTTCTGTATAACCACTTTGTCCTCTCTCTGTGTTTGTTTCTCGTTCGTTGTTGTGTGTGTTTGTGTGCATTTGTCTCTTTCAAACAGGTGCCGGTCCTCACCTCTGCAGTGCTGCCGTCTCCTGTAGCGCTGCATGGTTCTAAGCTAAGTTTCCTTTCCTTTTTCTGTTCTCTCAGATTTGTCCTCAGGTTTGAAGTGTCTGTGTTGTGCAGCTGGTCTGGTCTGTCTCTAGACAGTTCAGGCTTCACCCACTAGTTAAATGGTGGAGGCTCACAGCGACATACTCAACACACAAGTTTCTGAACTCTGCATGAGGGTTTCTCCGACGAAGCGAGGGCCGTGAGGCACAGCTCCCCGTCCCCCGGTGACCCTGCTAGGTCCACCTTCTTAGGGAAACCCTCTGCAGAGGAGCTGACAGAGCCAGGAACTTGTGAGTTGTGTGTGTCCACTCAGGCATCATTCATGCTTGTTCTGTAGGCAGTTCCTGTCAGAAGGAGGAGGCGCAGCAGGAGCGTCGGGGGGCGGAAGACGGTGCCTCAGTGCCTCTCTCCTTCTGACATTGTTAAAGAAAACACAACAAATTTATAATTATGTAGATAATTACATGTAGATAATGTCCTCAAGTTCTGTATAACCACTTTGTCCTCTCTCTGTGTTTGTTTCTCGTTCGTTGTTGTGTGTGTTTGTGTGCATTTGTCTCTTTCAAACAGGTGCCGGTCCTCACCTCTGCAGTGCTGCCGTCTCCTGTAGCGCTGCATGGTTCTAAGCTAAGTTTCCTTTCCTTTTTCTGTTCTCTCAGATTTGTCCTCAGGTTTGAAGTGTCTGTGTTGTGCAGCTGGTCTGGTCTGTCTCTAGACAGTTCAGGCTTCACCCCCTAGTTAAATGGTGGAGGCTCACAGCGACATACTCAACACACAAGTTTCTGAACTCTGCATGAGGGTTTCTCCGACGAAGCGAGGGCCGTGAGGCACAGCTCCCCGTCCCCCGGTGACCCTGCTAGGTCCACCTTCTTAGGGAAACCCTCTGCAGAGGAGCTGACAGAGCCAGGAACTTGTGAGTTGTGTGTGTCCACTCAGGCATCATTCATGCTTGTTCTGTAGGCAGTTCCTGTCAGAAGGAGGAGGCGCAGCAGGAGCGTCGGGGGGCGGAAGACGGTGCCTCAGTGCCTCTCTCCTTCTGACATTGTTAAAGAAAACACAACAAATTTATAATTATGTAGATAATTACATGTAGATAATGTCCTCAAGTTCTGTATAACCACTTTGTCCTCTCTCTGTGTTTGTTTCTCGTTCGTTGTTGTGTGTGTTTGTGTGCATTTGTCTCTTTCAAACAGGTGCCGGTCCTCACCTCTGCAGTGCTGCCGTCTCCTGTAGCGCTGCATGGTTCTAAGCTAAGTTTCCTTTCCTTTTTCTGTTCTCTCAGATTTGTCCTCAGGTTTGAAGTGTCTGTGTTGTGCAGCTGGTCTGCTCTGTCTCTAGACAGTTCAGGCTTCACCCCCTAGTTAAATGGTGGAGGCTCACAGCGACATACTCAACACACAAGTTTCTGAACTCTGCATGAGGGTTTCTCCGACGAAGCGAGGGCCGTGAGGCACAGCTCCCCGTCCCCCGGTGACCCTGCTAGGTCCACCTTCTTAGGGAAACCCTCTGCAGAGGAGCTGACAGAGCCAGGAACTTGTGAGTTGTGTGTGTCCACTCAGGCATCATTCATGCTTGTTCTGTAGGCAGTTCCTGTCAGAAGGAGGAGGCGCAGCAGGAGCGTCGGGGGGCGGAAGACGGTGCCTCAGTGCCTCTCTCCTTCTGACATTGTTAAAGAAAACACAACAAATTTATAATTATGTAGATAATTACATGTAGATAATGTCCTCAAGTTCTGTATAACCACTTTGTCCTCTCTCTGTGTTTGTTTCTCGTTCGTTGTTGTGTGTTTTTCTGTGCATTTGTCTCTTTCAAACAGGTGCCGGTCCTCACCTCTGCAGTGCTGCCGTCTCCTGTAGCGCTGCATGGTTCTAAGCTAAGTTTCCTTTCCTTTTTCTGTTCTCTCAGATTTGTCCTCAGGTTTGAAGTGTCTGTGTTGTGCAGCTGGTCTGGTCTGTCTCTAGACAGTTCAGGCTTCACCCCCTAGTTAAATGGTGGAGGCTCACAGCGACATACTCAACACACAAGTTTCTGAACTCTGCATGAGGGTTTCTCCGACGAAGTGAGGGCCGTGAGGCACAGCTCCCCGTCCCCCGGTGACCCTGCTAGGTCCACCTTCTTAGGGAAACCCTCTGCAGAGGAGCTGACAGAGCCAGGAACTTGTGAGTTGTGTGTGTCCACTCAGGCATCATTCATGCTTGTTCTGTAGGCAGTTCCTGTCAGAAGGAGGAGGCGCAGCAGGAGCGTCGGGGGGCGGAAGACGGTGCCTCAGTGCCTCTCTCCTTCTGACATTGTTAAAGAAAACACAACAAATTTATAATTATGTAGATAATTACATGTAGATAATGTCCTCAAGTTCTGTAAAACCACTTTGTCCTCTCTCTGTGTTTGTTTCTCGTTCGTTGTTGTGTGTGTTTGTGTGCATTTGTCTCTTTCAAACAGGTGCCGGTCCTCACCTCTGCAGTGCTGCCGTCTCCTGTAGCGCTGCATGGTTCTAAGCTAAGTTTCCTTTCCTTTTTCTGTTCTCTCAGATTTGTCCTCAGGTTTGAAGTGTCTGTGTTGTGCAGCTGGTCTGGTCTGTCTCTAGACAGTTCAGGCTTCACCCCCTAGTTAAATGGTGGAGGCTCACAGCGACATACTCAACACACAAGTTTCTGAACTCTGCATGAGGGTTTCTCCGACGAAGTGAGGGCCGTGAGGCACAGCTCCCCGTCCCCCGGTGACCCTGCTAGGTCCACCTTCTTAGGGAAACCCTCTGCAGAGGAGCTGACAGAGCCAGGAACTTGTGAGTTGTGTGTGTCCACTCAGGCATCATTCATGCTTGTTCTGTAGGCAGTTCCTGTCAGAAGGAGGAGGCGCAGCAGGAGCGTCGGGGGGCGGAAGACGGTGCCTCAGTGCCTCTCTCCTTCTGACATTGTTAAAGAAAACACAACAAATTTATAATTATGTAGATAATTACATGTAGATAATGTCCTCAAGTTCTGTATAACCACTTTGTCCTCTCTCTGTGTTTGTTTCTCGTTCGTTGTTGTGTGTGTTTGTGTGCATTTGTCTCTTTCAAACAGGTGCCGGTCCTCACCTCTGCAGTGCTGCCGTCTCCTGTAGCGCTGCATGGTTCTAAGCTAAGTTTCCTTTCCTTTTTCTGTTCTCTCAGATTTGTCCTCAGGTTTGAAGTGTCTGTGTTGTGCAGCTGGTCTGGTCTGTCTCTAGACAGTTCAGGCTTCACCCCCTAGTTAAATGGTGGAGGCTCACAGCGACATACTCAACACACAAGTTTCTGAACTCTGCATGAGGGTTTCTCCGACGAAGTGAGGGCCGTGAGGCACAGCTCCCCGTCCCCCGGTGACCCTGCTAGGTCCACCTTCTTAGGGAAACCCTCTGCAGAGGAGCTGACAGAGCCAGGAACTTGTGAGTTGTGTGTGTCCACTCAGGCATCATTCATGCTTGTTCTGTAGGCAGTTCCTGTCAGAAGGAGGAGGCGCAGCAGGAGCGTCGGGGGGCGGAAGACGGTGCCTCAGTGCCTCTCTCCTTCTGACATTGTTAAAGAAAACACAACAAATTTATAATTATGTAGATAATTACATGTAGATAATGTCCTCAAGTTCTGTATAACCACTTTGTCCTCTCTCTGTGTTTGTTTCTCGTTCGTTGTTGTGTGTGTTTGTGTGCATTTGTCTCTTTCAAACAGGTGCCGGTCCTCACCTCTGCAGTGCTGCCGTCTCCTGTAGCGCTGCATGGTTCTAAGCTAAGTTTCCTTTCCTTTTTCTGTTCTCTCAGATTTGTCCTCAGGTTTGAAGTGTCTGTGTTGTGCAGCTGGTCTGCTCTGTCTCTAGACAGTTCAGGCTTCACCCCCTAGTTAAATGGTGGAGGCTCACAGCGACATACTCAACACACAAGTTTCTGAACTCTGCATGAGGGTTTCTCCGACGAAGTGAGGGCCGTGAGGCACAGCTCCCCGTCCCCCGGTGACCCTGCTAGGTCCACCTTCTTAGGGAAACCCTCTGCAGAGGAGCTGACAGAGCCAGGAACTTGTGAGTTGTGTGTGTCCACTCAGGCATCATTCATGCTTGTTCTGTAGGCAGTTCCTGTCAGAAGGAGGAGGCGCAGCAGGAGCGTCGGGGGGCGGAAGACGGTGCCTCAGTGCCTCTCTCCTTCTGACATTGTTAAAGAAAACACAACAAATTTATAATTATGTAGATAATTACATGTAGATAATGTCCTCAAGTTCTGTATAACCACTTTGTCCTCTCTCTGTGTTTGTTTCTCGTTCGTTGTTGTGTGTGTTTGTGTGCATTTGTCTCTTTCAAACAGGTGCCGGTCCTCACCTCTGCAGTGCTGCCGTCTCCTGTAGCGCTGCATGGTTCTAAGCTAAGTTTCCTTTCCTTTTTCTGTTCTCTCAGATTTGTCCTCAGGTTTGAAGTGTCTGTGTTGTGCAGCTGGTCTGGTCTGGTCTGTCTCTAGACAGTTCAGGCTTCACCCACTAGTTAAATGGTGGAGGCTCACAGCGACATACTCAACACACAAGTTTCTGAACTCTGCATGAGGGTTTCTCCGACGAAGTGAGGGCCGTGAGGCACAGCTCCCCGTCCCCCGGTGACCCTGCTAGGTCCACCTTCTTAGGGAAACCCTCTGCAGAGGAGCTGACAGAGCCAGGAACTTGTGAGTTGTGTGTGTCCACTCAGGCATCATTCATGCTTGTTCTGTAGGCAGTTCCTGTCAGAAGGAGAAGGCGCAGCAGGAGCGTCGGGGGGCGGAAGACGGTGCCTCAGTGCCTCTCTCCTTCTGACATTGTTAAAGAAAACACAACAAATTTATAATTATGTAGATAATTACATGTAGATAATGTCCTCAAGTTCTGTATAACCACTTTGTCCTCTCTCTGTGTTTGTTTCTCGTTCGTTGTTGTGTGTGTTTGTGTGCATTTGTCTCTTTCAAACAGGTGCCGGTCCTCACCTCTGCAGTGCTGCCGTCTCCTGTAGCGCTGCATGGTTCTAAGCTAAGTTTCCTTTCCTTTTTCTGTTCTCTCAGATTTGTCCTCAGGTTTGAAGTGTCTGTGTTGTGCAGCTGGTCTGGTCTGTCTCTAGACAGTTCAGGCTTCACCCCCTAGTTAAATGGTGGAGGCTCACAGCGACATACTCAACACACAAGTTTCTGAACTCTGCATGAGGGTTTCTCCGACGAAGTGAGGGCCGTGAGGCACAGCTCCCCGTCCCCCGGTGACCCTGCTAGGTCCACCTTCTTAGGGAAACCCTCTGCAGAGGAGCTGACAGAGCCAGGAACTTGTGAGTTGTGTGTGTCCACTCAGGCATCATTCATGCTTGTTCTGTAGGCAGTTCCTGTCAGAAGGAGGAGGCGCAGCAGGAGCGTCGGGGGGCGGAAGACGGTGCCTCAGTGCCTCTCTCCTTCTGACATTGTTAAAGAAAACACAACAAATTTATAATTATGTAGATAATTACATGTAGATAATGTCCTCAAGTTCTGTATAACCACTTTGTCCTCTCTCTGTGTTTGTTTCTCGTTCGTTGTTGTGTGTGTTTGTGTGCATTTGTCTCTTTCAAACAGGTGCCGGTCCTCACCTCTGCAGTGCTGCCGTCTCCTGTAGCGCTGCATGGTTCTAAGCTAAGTTTCCTTTCCTTTTTCTGTTCTCTCAGATTTGTCCTCAGGTTTGAAGTGTCTGTGTTGTGCAGCTGGTCTGCTCTGTCTCTAGACAGTTCAGGCTTCACCCCCTAGTTAAATGGTGGAGGCTCACAGCGACATACTCAACACACAAGTTTCTGAACTCTGCATGAGGGTTTCTCCGACGAAGTGAGGGCCGTGAGGCACAGCTCCCCGTCCCCCGGTGACCCTGCTAGGTCCACCTTCTTAGGGAAACCCTCTGCAGAGGAGCTGACAGAGCCAGGAACTTGTGAGTTGTGTGTGTCCACTCAGGCATCATTCATGCTTGTTCTGTAGGCAGTTCCTGTCAGAAGGAGGAGGCGCAGCAGGAGCGTCGGGGGGCGGAAGACGGTGCCTCAGTGCCTCTCTCCTTCTGACATTGTTAAAGAAAACACAACAAATTTATAATTATGTAGATAATTACATGTAGATAATGTCCTCAAGTTCTGTATAACCACTTTGTCCTCTCTCTGTGTTTGTTTCTCGTTCGTTGTTGTGTGTGTTTGTGTGCATTTGTCTCTTTCAAACAGGTGCCGGTCCTCACCTCTGCAGTGCTGCCGTCTCCTGTAGCGCTGCATGGTTCTAAGCTAAGTTTCCTTTCCTTTTTCTGTTCTCTCAGATTTGTCCTCAGGTTTGAAGTGTCTGTGTTGTGCAGCTGGTCTGCTCTGTCTCTAGACAGTTCAGGCTTCACCCCCTAGTTAAATGGTGGAGGCTCACAGCGACATACTCAACACACAAGTTTCTGAACTCTGCATGAGGGTTTCTCCGACGAAGTGAGGGCCGTGAGGCACAGCTCCCCGTCCCCCGGTGACCCTGCTAGGTCCACCTTCTTAGGGAAACCCTCTGCAGAGGAGCTGACAGAGCCAGGAACTTGTGAGTTGTGTGTGTCCACTCAGGCATCATTCATGCTTGTTCTGTAGGCAGTTCCTGTCAGAAGGAGGAGGCGCAGCAGGAGCGTCGGGGGGCGGAAGACGGTGCCTCAGTGCCTCTCTCCTTCTGACATTGTTAAAGAAAACACAACAAATTTATAATTATGTAGATAATTACATGTAGATAATGTCCTCAAGTTCTGTATAACCACTTTGTCCTCTCTCTGTGTTTGTTTCTCGTTCGTTGTTGTGTGTGTTTGTGTGCATTTGTCTCTTTCAAACAGGTGCCGGTCCTCACCTCTGCAGTGCTGCCGTCTCCTGTAGCGCTGCATGGTTCTAAGCTAAGTTTCCTTTCCTTTTTCTGTTCTCTCAGATTTGTCCTCAGGTTTGAAGTGTCTGTGTTGTGCAGCTGGTCTGGTCTGGTCTGTCTCTAGACAGTTCAGGCTTCACCCACTAGTTAAATGGTGGAGGCTCACAGCGACATACTCAACACACAAGTTTCTGAACTCTGCATGAGGGTTTCTCCGACGAAGTGAGGGCCGTGAGGCACAGCTCCCCGTCCCCCGGTGACCCTGCTAGGTCCACCTTCTTAGGGAAACCCTCTGCAGAGGAGCTGACAGAGCCAGGAACTTGTGAGTTGTGTGTGTCCACTCAGGCATCATTCATGCTTGTTCTGTAGGCAGTTCCTGTCAGAAGGAGAAGGCGCAGCAGGAGCGTCGGGGGGCGGAAGACGGTGCCTCAGTGCCTCTCTCCTTCTGACATTGTTAAAGAAAACACAACAAATTTATAATTATGTAGATAATTACATGTAGATAATGTCCTCAAGTTCTGTATAACCACTTTGTCCTCTCTCTGTGTTTGTTTCTCGTTCGTTGTTGTGTGTGTTTGTGTGCATTTGTCTCTTTCAAACAGGTGCCGGTCCTCACCTCTGCAGTGCTGCCGTCTCCTGTAGCGCTGCATGGTTCTAAGCTAAGTTTCCTTTCCTTTTTCTGTTCTCTCAGATTTGTCCTCAGGTTTGAAGTGTCTGTGTTGTGCAGCTGGTCTGGTCTGTCTCTAGACAGTTCAGGCTTCACCCCCTAGTTAAATGGTGGAGGCTCACAGCGACATACTCAACACACAAGTTTCTGAACTCTGCATGAGGGTTTCTCCGACGAAGTGAGGGCCGTGAGGCACAGCTCCCCGTCCCCCGGTGACCCTGCTAGGTCCACCTTCTTAGGGAAACCCTCTGCAGAGGAGCTGACAGAGCCAGGAACTTGTGAGTTGTGTGTGTCCACTCAGGCATCATTCATGCTTGTTCTGTAGGCAGTTCCTGTCAGAAGGAGGAGGCGCAGCAGGAGCGTCGGGGGGCGGAAGACGGTGCCTCAGTGCCTCTCTCCTTCTGACATTGTTAAAGAAAACACAACAAATTTATAATTATGTAGATAATTACATGTAGATAATGTCCTCAAGTTCTGTATAACCACTTTGTCCTCTCTCTGTGTTTGTTTCTCGTTCGTTGTTGTGTGTGTTTGTGTGCATTTGTCTCTTTCAAACAGGTGCCGGTCCTCACCTCTGCAGTGCTGCCGTCTCCTGTAGCGCTGCATGGTTCTAAGCTAAGTTTCCTTTCCTTTTTCTGTTCTCTCAGATTTGTCCTCAGGTTTGAAGTGTCTGTGTTGTGCAGCTGGTCTGGTCTGGTCTGTCTCTAGACAGTTCAGGCTTCACCCACTAGTTAAATGGTGGAGGCTCACAGCGACATACTCAACACACAAGTTTCTGAACTCTGCATGAGGGTTTCTCCGACGAAGCGAGGGCCGTGAGGCACAGCTCCCCGTCCCCCGGTGACCCTGCTAGGTCCACCTTCTTAGGGAAACCCTCTGCAGAGGAGCTGACAGAGCCAGGAACTTGTGAGTTGTGTGTGTCCACTCAGGCATCATTCATGCTTGTTCTGTAGGCAGTTCCTGTCAGAAGGAGGAGGCGCAGCAGGAGCGTCGGGGGGCGGAAGACGGTGCCTCAGTGCCTCTCTCCTTCTGACATTGTTAAAGAAAACACAACAAATTTATAATTATGTAGATAATTACATGTAGATAATGTCCTCAAGTTCTGTATAACCACTTTGTCCTCTCTCTGTGTTTGTTTCTCGTTCGTTGTTGTGTGTGTTTGTGTGCATTTGTCTCTTTCAAACAGGTGCCGGTCCTCACCTCTGCAGTGCTGCCGTCTCCTGTAGCGCTGCATGGTTCTAAGCTAAGTTTCCTTTCCTTTTTCTGTTCTCTCAGATTTGTCCTCAGGTTTGAAGTGTCTGTGTTGTGCAGCTGGTCTGGTCTGTCTCTAGACAGTTCAGGCTTCACCCCCTAGTTAAATGGTGGAGGCTCACAGCGACATACTCAACACACAAGTTTCTGAACTCTGCATGAGGGTTTCTCCGACGAAGTGAGGGCCGTGAGGCACAGCTCCCCGTCCCCCGGTGACCCTGCTAGGTCCACCTTCTTAGGGAAACCCTCTGCAGAGGAGCTGACAGAGCCAGGAACTTGTGAGTTGTGTGTGTCCACTCAGGCATCATTCATGCTTGTTCTGTAGGCAGTTCCTGTCAGAAGGAGGAGGCGCAGCAGGAGCGTCGGGGGGCGGAAGACGGTGCCTCAGTGCCTCTCTCCTTCTGACATTGTTAAAGAAAACACAACAAATTTATAATTATGTAGATAATTACATGTAGATAATGTCCTCAAGTTCTGTATAACCACTTTTTCCTCTCTCTGTGTTTGTTTCTCGTTCGTTGTTGTGTGTGTTTGTGTGCATTTGTCTCTTTCAAACAGGTGCCGGTCCTCACCTCTGCAGTGCTGCCGTCTCCTGTAGCGCTGCATGGTTCTAAGCTAAGTTTCCTTTCCTTTTTCTGTTCTCTCAGATTTGTCCTCAGGTTTGAAGTGTCTGTGTTGTGCAGCTGGTCTGGTCTGTCTCTAGACAGTTCAGGCTTCACCCACTAGTTAAATGGTGGAGGCTCACAGCGACATACTCAACACACAAGTTTCTGAACTCTGCATGAGGGTTTCTCCGACGAAGTGAGGGCCGTGAGGCACAGCTCCCCGTCCCCCGGTGACCCTGCTAGGTCCACCTTCTTAGGGAAACCCTCTGCAGAGGAGCTGACAGAGCCAGGAACTTGTGAGTTGTGTGTGTCCACTCAGGCATCATTCATGCTTGTTCTGTAGGCAGTTCCTGTCAGAAGGAGGAGGCGCAGCAGGAGCGTCGGGGGGCGGAAGACGGTGCCTCAGTGCCTCTCTCCTTCTGACATTGTTAAAGAAAACACAACAAATTTATAATTATGTAGATAATTACATGTAGATAATGTCCTCAAGTTCTGTATAACCACTTTGTCCTCTCTCTGTGTTTGTTTCTCGTTCGTTGTTGTGTGTGTTTGTGTGCATTTGTCTCTTTCAAACAGGTGCCGGTCCTCACCTCTGCAGTGCTGCCGTCTCCTGTAGCGCTGCATGGTTCTAAGCTAAGTTTCCTTTCCTTTTTCTGTTCTCTCAGATTTGTCCTCAGGTTTGAAGTGTCTGTGTTGTGCAGCTGGTCTGGTCTGTCTCTAGACAGTTCAGGCTTCACCCCCTAGTTAAATGGTGGAGGCTCACAGCGACATACTCAACACACAAGTTTCTGAACTCTGCATGAGGGTTTCTCCGACGAAGTGAGGGCCGTGAGGCACAGCTCCCCGTCCCCCGGTGACCCTGCTAGGTCCACCTTCTTAGGGAAACCCTCTGCAGAGGAGCTGACAGAGCCAGGAACTTGTGAGTTGTGTGTGTCCACTCAGGCATCATTCATGCTTGTTCTGTAGGCAGTTCCTGTCAGAAGGAGGAGGCGCAGCAGGAGCGTCGGGGGGCGGAAGACGGTGCCTCAGTGCCTCTCTCCTTCTGACATTGTTAAAGAAAACACAACAAATTTATAATTATGTAGATAATTACATGTAGATAATGTCCTCAAGTTCTGTATAACCACTTTTTCCTCTCTCTGTGTTTGTTTCTCGTTCGTTGTTGTGTGTGTTTGTGTGCATTTGTCTCTTTCAAACAGGTGCCGGTCCTCACCTCTGCAGTGCTGCCGTCTCCTGTAGCGCTGCATGGTTCTAAGCTAAGTTTCCTTTCCTTTTTCTGTTCTCTCAGATTTGTCCTCAGGTTTGAAGTGTCTGTGTTGTGCAGCTGGTCTGGTCTGTCTCTAGACAGTTCAGGCTTCACCCACTAGTTAAATGGTGGAGGCTCACAGCGACATACTCAACACACAAGTTTCTGAACTCTGCATGAGGGTTTCTCCGACGAAGTGAGGGCCGTGAGGCACAGCTCCCCGTCCCCCGGTGACCCTGCTAGGTCCACCTTCTTAGGGAAACCCTCTGCAGAGGAGCTGACAGAGCCAGGAACTTGTGAGTTGTGTGTGTCCACTCAGGCATCATTCATGCTTGTTCTGTAGGCAGTTCCTGTCAGAAGGAGGAGGCGCAGCAGGAGCGTCGGGGGGCGGAAGACGGTGCCTCAGTGCCTCTCTCCTTCTGACATTGTTAAAGAAAACACAACAAATTTATAATTATGTAGATAATTACATGTAGATAATGTCCTCAAGTTCTGTATAACCACTTTGTCCTCTCTCTGTGTTTGTTTCTCGTTCGTTGTTGTGTGTGTTTGTGTGCATTTGTCTCTTTCAAACAGGTGCCGGTCCTCACCTCTGCAGTGCTGCCGTCTCCTGTAGCGCTGCATGGTTCTAAGCTAAGTTTCCTTTCCTTTTTCTGTTCTCTCAGATTTGTCCTCAGGTTTGAAGTGTCTGTGTTGTGCAGCTGGTCTGCTCTGTCTCTAGACAGTTCAGGCTTCACCCCCTAGTTAAATGGTGGAGGCTCACAGCGACATACTCAACACACAAGTTTCTGAACTCTGCATGAGGGTTTCTCCGACGAAGTGAGGGCCGTGAGGCACAGCTCCCCGTCCCCCGGTGACCCTGCTAGGTCCACCTTCTTAGGGAAACCCTCTGCAGAGGAGCTGACAGAGCCAGGAACTTGTGAGTTGTGTGTGTCCACTCAGGCATCATTCATGCTTGTTCTGTAGGCAGTTCCTGTCAGAAGGAGGAGGCGCAGCAGGAGCGTCGGGGGGCGGAAGACGGTGCCTCAGTGCCTCTCTCCTTCTGACATTGTTAAAGAAAACACAACAAATTTATAATTATGTAGATAATTACATGTAGATAATGTCCTCAAGTTCTGTATAACCACTTTTTCCTCTCTCTGTGTTTGTTTCTCGTTCGTTGTTGTGTGTGTTTGTGTGCATTTGTCTCTTTCAAACAGGTGCCGGTCCTCACCTCTGCAGTGCTGCCGTCTCCTGTAGCGCTGCATGGTTCTAAGCTAAGTTTCCTTTCCTTTTTCTGTTCTCTCAGATTTGTCCTCAGGTTTGAAGTGTCTGTGTTGTGCAGCTGGTCTGGTCTGTCTCTAGACAGTTCAGGCTTCACCCACTAGTTAAATGGTGGAGGCTCACAGCGACATACTCAACACACAAGTTTCTGAACTCTGCATGAGGGTTTCTCCGACGAAGTGAGGGCCGTGAGGCACAGCTCCCCGTCCCCCGGTGACCCTGCTAGGTCCACCTTCTTAGGGAAACCCTCTGCAGAGGAGCTGACAGAGCCAGGAACTTGTGAGTTGTGTGTGTCCACTCAGGCATCATTCATGCTTGTTCTGTAGGCAGTTCCTGTCAGAAGGAGGAGGCGCAGCAGGAGCGTCGGGGGGCGGAAGACGGTGCCTCAGTGCCTCTCTCCTTCTGACATTGTTAAAGAAAACACAACAAATTTATAATTATGTAGATAATTACATGTAGATAATGTCCTCAAGTTCTGTATAACCACTTTGTCCTCTCTCTGTGTTTGTTTCTCGTTCGTTGTTGTGTGTGTTTGTGTGCATTTGTCTCTTTCAAACAGGTGCCGGTCCTCACCTCTGCAGTGCTGCCGTCTCCTGTAGCGCTGCATGGTTCTAAGCTAAGTTTCCTTTCCTTTTTCTGTTCTCTCAGATTTGTCCTCAGGTTTGAAGTGTCTGTGTTGTGCAGCTGGTCTGCTCTGTCTCTAGACAGTTCAGGCTTCACCCCCTAGTTAAATGGTGGAGGCTCACAGCGACATACTCAACACACAAGTTTCTGAACTCTGCATGAGGGTTTCTCCGACGAAGTGAGGGCCGTGAGGCACAGCTCCCCGTCCCCCGGTGACCCTGCTAGGTCCACCTTCTTAGGGAAACCCTCTGCAGAGGAGCTGACAGAGCCAGGAACTTGTGAGTTGTGTGTGTCCACTCAGGCATCATTCATGCTTGTTCTGTAGGCAGTTCCTGTCAGAAGGAGGAGGCGCAGCAGGAGCGTCGGGGGGCGGAAGACGGTGCCTCAGTGCCTCTCTCCTTCTGACATTGTTAAAGAAAACACAACAAATTTATAATTATGTAGATAATTACATGTAGATAATGTCCTCAAGTTCTGTATAACCACTTTGTCCTCTCTCTGTGTTTGTTTCTCGTTCGTTGTTGTGTGTGTTTGTGTGCATTTGTCTCTTTCAAACAGGTGCCGGTCCTCACCTCTGCAGTGCTGCCGTCTCCTGTAGCGCTGCATGGTTCTAAGCTAAGTTTCCTTTCCTTTTTCTGTTCTCTCAGATTTGTCCTCAGGTTTGAAGTGTCTGTGTTGTGCAGCTGGTCTGGTCTGTCTCTAGACAGTTCAGGCTTCACCCCCTAGTTAAATGGTGGAGGCTCACAGCGACATACTCAACACACAAGTTTCTGAACTCTGCATGAGGGTTTCTCCGACGAAGTGAGGGCCGTGAGGCACAGCTCCCCGTCCCCCGGTGACCCTGCTAGGTCCACCTTCTTAGGGAAACCCTCTGCAGAGGAGCTGACAGAGCCAGGAACTTGTGAGTTGTGTGTGTCCACTCAGGCATCATTCATGCTTGTTCTGTAGGCAGTTCCTGTCAGAAGGAGGAGGCGCAGCAGGAGCGTCGGGGGGCGGAAGACGGTGCCTCAGTGCCTCTCTCCTTCTGACATTGTTAAAGAAAACACAACAAATTTATAATTATGTAGATAATTACATGTAGATAATGTCCTCAAGTTCTGTATAACCACTTTGTCCTCTCTCTGTGTTTGTTTCTCGTTCGTTGTTGTGTGTGTTTGTGTGCATTTGTCTCTTTCAAACAGGTGCCGGTCCTCACCTCTGCAGTGCTGCCGTCTCCTGTAGCGCTGCATGGTTCTAAGCTAAGTTTCCTTTCCTTTTTCTGTTCTCTCAGATTTGTCCTCAGGTTTGAAGTGTCTGTGTTGTGCAGCTGGTCTGGTCTGGTCTGTCTCTAGACAGTTCAGGCTTCACCCACTAGTTAAATGGTGGAGGCTCACAGCGACATACTCAACACACAAGTTTCTGAACTCTGCATGAGGGTTTCTCCGACGAAGCGAGGGCCGTGAGGCACAGCTCCCCGTCCCCCGGTGACCCTGCTAGGTCCACCTTCTTAGGGAAACCCTCTGCAGAGGAGCTGACAGAGCCAGGAACTTGTGAGTTGTGTGTGTCCACTCAGGCATCATTCATGCTTGTTCTGTAGGCAGTTCCTGTCAGAAGGAGGAGGCGCAGCAGGAGCGTCGGGGGGCGGAAGACGGTGCCTCAGTGCCTCTCTCCTTCTGACATTGTTAAAGAAAACACAACAAATTTATAATTATGTAGATAATTACATGTAGATAATGTCCTCAAGTTCTGTATAACCACTTTGTCCTCTCTCTGTGTTTGTTTCTCGTTCGTTGTTGTGTGTGTTTGTGTGCATTTGTCTCTTTCAAACAGGTGCCGGTCCTCACCTCTGCAGTGCTGCCGTCTCCTGTAGCGCTGCATGGTTCTAAGCTAAGTTTCCTTTCCTTTTTCTGTTCTCTCAGATTTGTCCTCAGGTTTGAAGTGTCTGTGTTGTGCAGCTGGTCTGGTCTGTCTCTAGACAGTTCAGGCTTCACCCACTAGTTAAATGGTGGAGGCTCACAGCGACATACTCAACACACAAGTTTCTGAACTCTGCATGAGGGTTTCTCCGACGAAGCGAGGGCCGTGAGGCACAGCTCCCCGTCCCCCGGTGACCCTGCTAGGTCCACCTTCTTAGGGAAACCCTCTGCAGAGGAGCTGACAGAGCCAGGAACTTGTGAGTTGTGTGTGTCCACTCAGGCATCATTCATGCTTGTTCTGTAGGCAGTTCCTGTCAGAAGGAGGAGGCGCAGCAGGAGCGTCGGGGGGCGGAAGACGGTGCCTCAGTGCCTCTCTCCTTCTGACATTGTTAAAGAAAACACAACAAATTTATAATTATGTAGATAATTACATGTAGATAATGTCCTCAAGTTCTGTATAACCACTTTGTCCTCTCTCTGTGTTTGTTTCTCGTTCGTTGTTGTGTGTGTTTGTGTGCATTTGTCTCTTTCAAACAGGTGCCGGTCCTCACCTCTGCAGTGCTGCCGTCTCCTGTAGCGCTGCATGGTTCTAAGCTAAGTTTCCTTTCCTTTTTCTGTTCTCTCAGATTTGTCCTCAGGTTTGAAGTGTCTGTGTTGTGCAGCTGGTCTGCTCTGTCTCTAGACAGTTCAGGCTTCACCCCCTAGTTAAATGGTGGAGGCTCACAGCGACATACTCAACACACAAGTTTCTGAACTCTGCATGAGGGTTTCTCCGACGAAGCGAGGGCCGTGAGGCACAGCTCCCCGTCCCCCGGTGACCCTGCTAGGTCCACCTTCTTAGGGAAACCCTCTGCAGAGGAGCTGACAGAGCCAGGAACTTGTGAGTTGTGTGTGTCCACTCAGGCATCATTCATGCTTGTTCTGTAGGCAGTTCCTGTCAGAAGGAGGAGGCGCAGCAGGAGCGTCGGGGGGCGGAAGACGGTGCCTCAGTGCCTCTCTCCTTCTGACATTGTTAAAGAAAACACAACAAATTTATAATTATGTAGATAATTACATGTAGATAATGTCCTCAAGTTCTGTATAACCACTTTGTCCTCTCTCTGTGTTTGTTTCTCGTTCGTTGTTGTGTGTTTTTCTGTGCATTTGTCTCTTTCAAACAGGTGCCGGTCCTCACCTCTGCAGTGCTGCCGTCTCCTGTAGCGCTGCATGGTTCTAAGCTAAGTTTCCTTTCCTTTTTCTGTTCTCTCAGATTTGTCCTCAGGTTTGAAGTGTCTGTGTTGTGCAGCTGGTCTGGTCTGTCTCTAGACAGTTCAGGCTTCACCCCCTAGTTAAATGGTGGAGGCTCACAGCGACATACTCAACACACAAGTTTCTGAACTCTGCATGAGGGGTTTCTCCGACGAAGTGAGGGCCGTGAGGCACAGCTCCCCGTCCCCCGGTGACCCTGCTAGGTCCACCTTCTTAGGGAAACCCTCTGCAGAGGAGCTGACAGAGCCAGGAACTTGTGAGTTGTGTGTGTCCACTCAGGCATCATTCATGCTTGTTCTGTAGGCAGTTCCTGTCAGAAGGAGGAGGCGCAGCAGGAGCGTCGGGGGGCGGAAGACGGTGCCTCAGTGCCTCTCTCCTTCTGACATTGTTAAAGAAAACACAACAAATTTATAATTATGTAGATA